>NC_053499.1:147045679-147345679 GCF_905171775.1 Rana temporaria | reverse complement strand
GAAGTGCCCAGCAAAGTCCCCCCTTTACATTCAAGAATACTCAGCAGAGCCCCCACCCACATTCAGGAGTGCCCAACAGAGCCCCCCCCCCCACCCTTGCATCTAGGTGCGCCCTACAGAGTTCAGCTTACATTCAAGAGTGCCCAAGCAGAGTCCCCCCTTTTCTTACAATCAGGGGTGCCCAAGCAGAGTCCCCCCCTTTAATACAATCAGGGGTGCCCAAGCAGAATCCTCCCTTCCTTACATTCAGGAGTGCCCCACAAGGTCTCTACTTACATCCCGGAGTGCCCAGCACAGTACCCGGTTACATCTAGGAGAGCTCAAGCACAGTCCCCCCCTACATTCAGGTGTGCCTTACAGAGTCCCCCTTACAGGAATGCTCCACAAAGTCTTTCATACAATCGAGAGTGCCCAGGCAAAGCCCCTTCAGGAATGCCCATCTTAGCCCCCCTTTACATCCAAGAGTGCCCAGCAGAGTCTCTCTTTACATTCAGAAGTGCCCAGCAGAGTCCCCCATCCCATCGCACATCCAGGAGTACCTAACAGAGTCTACCCTTACATCTATGAGTGCCCTACAGAGTTTAGCTTACATTCATGAGTGCCCAGGCAGAGCCCCCCCCCCCACATTCAGAAGTGCCTAGCCCAGTCTTCCCTTACATTCAGGAGTGCCCCACAGAGTTCCTGCTTACATCCTAGAGTGCCCGGCATAGTCCCCCAACATTCAGGAGTGCCTAACAGAGTGCCCTATAACATCGAGTAGTGCCCCACAGAGTCCCTCTTACATTCACAAGTGCCCAAGCAGAGCCCCCCTACATTCAGGAGTGCCCAACCTAGTCTCCTCTTATATTCAGAAGTGCCCCACAAAGTGCCCACTTACATCCTGGAGTGCCCAGCACAGCCCCCCTACATTCAGTGTCTAACAGAGTCTCCCTTACCTAAAGAAGTGCTCCACAAAATCCTCCTTACATTCAATAGTGCCCACCCTAGTCCCCCTTTATATCCAAGACTGACCAGCAGAGTCCTCCTTACATCTAGGAGTGCCCCACAGAGTCTCCCTTTACATTCAGAAGTGCCCAGCAGAGTTCCCCATCCCATCCCACATCCAGGAGTGCCTAACAGAGTCTCCCCTTACATCTATGAGTGCCCTACACAGTTTAGCTTACATTCAGGAGTGCCCAAGCAGAGCCCCCCCTACATTTGGGAGTGCCTAGCCTTGTCTCCCCTTATATTCTGGAGTGCCCCACAAAGTCCCCCACATCCTGTCCTTCTTACATTCAAGAGTGCCCATCCTAGTCCCTCTTTATATCCAAGACGGCACAGCAGAGTCCCCCCCCCCTTACATTCAGGACTGCCCAGCAGAGTCCCCTTTATATTCAAGACTGCCCAGCAGAGTCCTCCTTACATTCAGGACTGCCCAGCAGAGTCCTCCTTACATTCAGGACTGCCCAGCAGAGTCCTCCTTACATTCAGGACTGCCCAGCAAAGTCCTCCTTACATTCAGGACTGCCCAGCAGAGTCCCCCCTTATATTCAGGACTGTCCAGCAGAGTCCCCCCTTATATTCAGGACTGCCCAGCAGAGTCCCCCCTTATATTCAGGATTGCCCAGCAGAGTCCCCCCTTATATTCAGGACTGCCCAGCAGAGTCCCCCCTTATATTCAGGACTGTCCAGCAGAGTCCCCCCTTATATTCAGGACTGCCCAGCAGAGTCCCCCCTTATATTCAGGACTGCCCAGCAGAGTCCCCCCTTATATTCAGGATTGCCAAGCAGAGTCCCCCCTTATATTCAGGACTGCCCAGCAGAGTCCCCCCTTATATTCAGGACTGCCCAGCAGAGTCCCCCCTTACATTCAGGACTGGCCAGCAGAGTCCTCCTTACATTCAGAACTGCCTAGCAGAGTCCCCCCTTACATTCAGGACTGCCAAGCAGAGTCCCCCCTTACATTCAGGACTGCCCAGCAGAGTCCCCCCTTATATTCAGGACTGCCCAGCAGAGTCCCCCCTTATATTCAGGACTGCCCAGCAGAGTCCCCCCTTATATTCAGGACTGTCCAGCAGAGTCCCCCCTTATATTCAGGATTGCCCAGCAGAGTCCCCCCTTATATTCAGGACTGCCCAGCAGAGTCCCCCCTTATATTCAGGACTGCCCAGCAGAGTCCCCCCTTATATTCAGGACTGCCCAGCAGAGTCCCCCCTTATATTCAGGACTGCCCAGCAGAGTCCCCTGTTACATTCGGGACTGTCCAGCAGAGTCCCCCCTTATATTCAGGACTGCCCAGCAGAGTCCCCCCTTATATTCAGGACTGCCCAGCAGAGTCCCCCCTTATATTCAGGATTGCCAAGCAGAGTCCCCCCTTATATTCAGGACTGCCCAGCAGAGTCCCCCCTTATATTCAGGACTGCCCAGCAGAGTCCCCCCTTATATTCAGGATTGCCCAGCAGAGTCCCCCCTTATATTCAGGACTGCCTAGCAGAGTCCCCTGTTACATTCAGGACTGCCAAGCAGAGTCCTAGTAACCAACCACAGCAGAGGGGGTATCAATGCTGGGCACTGGCTGGCAGTGGATGGTCTTTGTATTCTGCCAGTCAGGGTAACTTCACAGACGGTTATTGCGGTGGATAAAATCGGCCCGTGGGCCGCAGTTTGGAGAAGCCCCACTTTTAATGTAACACTTTGATTTTCTCTGGAGTGAATTAATACTCTTCCATTGGGGACGGGTGACCTCAAACCTAAACATCTGTCCAGGCACGGCTTTTTTTCCATTGATCAATTTATACAGCGCCATTCCGAATAACCCCGCGGCCCGCCGTCTCGCCCCCGCCGTTCCGCCAAGTGCAAAGGAGCATGAAAGAACGGGCGGCGCGGCCACCTACACGGGCTGTGATCTCGGGGCTAAACGATAACAAAGTCGAATTCTATCGGAGCGGCCGAGGAAGCGAGAAACAAGCCATTGATCGCGATCTGAAGGATTCGTCCAATTAAAACGCATCTGTCAAGCGGAGCTGATGTTTCGCTGCTCTGCGGGTTGCCTGTCCGAGGCCTCGGGGCCCCCATGTGTCGCCGTGACATGAGCCTATAGACTTTTTTTTTTTTTTTTTGTAGGCTTGTTGGAGGACTGCGTTAGCCACCTACCGCTGTGGCAGCATCAATCGAAGCTCTTTATCCTTTCATCGCGGAGACATCACGATGCCGAGTATTGACTGAAAAACCCGCCTCGTGTCTCTAGCGGCCGCCGTACACAGCCTGCAGATTAGCTATGTGGAAGCGGATCTTTTACAAAGAAGTCAGTGATTAAAAACCTTGGGGGGGGAAGGAGGGTGTCTGCGTGCTGCCCAATTAGAAGACGCAGGGAGGAAAATCCTCGGGAAGGAGCCGAGGACGCAACAAAGAGGAAAGAGAATAGCGCGCGGAGTGCGCACGTACGCCGATTACACCGTCATCAAACGGAAGGCAAATAAAGCCTCAGATCGCCGGGTGCCCATTAATGGGGATTTGGGGCAATTTCTGTTTTTTTTTTTTTTGTACATCAAGATGTAGACCTGAAAAACACAAATAACAATTGTGAATTTCCGGCGGCATTACCGATAATGGACGAGCCGGGAGATCTCGACGCAGCAAAAAATCAGCAATTTCCTGATGGCGACAAGAGTGGAACGTGCCTGCAAAATGTCTTATTACAATACCTGCTTGTAGTCTCCAATGGAAGCCCATGTGACAGGGTGACAACGCAAGAGCACAAATGGGAGACATGGACAGAGCGTTGTCACCCTGTGACATGAAATGCCAGGAAAGGATCTTCAAGGGAAATATCAACGAGGATGATTAGAATTAAAGCCAAAGGGGGGGGGGGGGGCGCATACTGAAAAATTCTGAAAAATACTGAAACAAAAAAATCAATAGCAGAAACTGTGCCCATCATATGCAGTCTCTGTGCCCATCATATGCAGCGTCTGTGCCCATCATATGTAGCCACTGTGCCTTATCAATTGCAGCCAGTGTGCCCATGAAATGCAGCCTCTGTGCCCCATCAATTGCAGCCTCTGTGCCTATCATATGCAGTCACTGTGCCCATGAAATGCAGCCACTGTGCCCCATCAATTGCAGCCTCTGTGCCTATCATATGCAGTCACTGTGCCCAAGAAATGCAGCCTCTGTGCCCCATCAATTGCAGCCTCTGTGCCTATCATATGCAGTCACTGTGCCCAAGAAATGCAGCCTCTGTGCCCCATCAATTGCAGCCTCTGTTCCTATCATATCCAGTCACTGTGCCCATGAAATGCAGCCTATGTGCCCAATCAATTGCAGCCTCTGTGCCCATCATATGCAGCCACTGTGACCCATCAATTGCAGCCTCTGTTCCTATCATATGCAGTCACTGTGCCCATGAAATGCAGCCACTGTGCCCATCATATGCAGCCTCTGTGCCCATGAAATGCAACCTCTGTGCCCATCAATTGCAGCCATTGTGCCTATCAATTGCAGCCACTGTGCCTATCATATGCAACCACTGTGCCATATCAATTGCAGCCTCTGTGCCCATCATATGCAGCCTATGTGCCTATGAAATGCAGCCTTTGTGCCCATTAAATGCAGCCTCTGTGCCTATGAAATGCAGCCTTTGTGCCCATTAATTGCAGCCTCTGTGCCCATCATACGCAGCCACTGTGAGTGTAAAGTCTTATTTTTTTTTTTAATACCAAACATGTTATGCTTACCTGCTTTCTGCAGTGGTTCTGCACCCAGCAGCCCGGATCCTCCTCTTTTCGAGTCCCACCCCAGTGCTACTGGCCCCACCCTCCTGCCCCATAGAAAACCCAGGCCAAGCCCCCTCCATCTCCTGATTGGGTCACTGGCTGTGATTGACAGCAGCAGGAGCCAACGGATCTCGCCGCTGCCAAAAGCCAATCAGGAATGCGAGTCCCCAGAGAGCCAAGACTCTCATGAACATTGCTGGATCGAGAGTCGGCTCAGGTAAGTATTGGGGAGGCTGCTGCACACAGAAGGTTTTTTATCTTCATGGAAAGAATGCACAAAGGTAAAAAATGTTGTGCCTTTACAACCACTTCAAACCCCGTTTTTTCAGGCGCTTTGGCGTTAAAAAACAGCCTGTAAAGCGCCTAAAAGAAGCCTCATCTGCAATTTCAATGTGAAAGCCGAGTGCTTTCAGAGCCCTTTCACACTGACAGCGCCTGAAAAACGCTGGTAAAGCACCGCTAAGACACCTTTCACACTGGGGCGTTTTTCAGGCGCTTTGGCGTTAAAAAAAGCTCCCTTAATGGGAAGGGGGCTTTAGGAGCAGTGAATACAAAGCGCTGCAAAGAAGCTGCTTGAAGGACTTTTTATTGACGCCCTGCCAGCGCAGCGCCTCAGTGTGAAAGCACTCGGACTTTCACATTGGGATTGCAGATGCAGCTTCTTTCAGGCGCTTTACAGGCGCTTTTTTTAATGCTAAAGTGCCTGAAAAACGCCCCAGTGTGAAATGGGTCCTAGGGGGCGGAAAAATAATTTTTTTTTTTTTTACCACCCTTTGACTTAAGATGCTAAGGCATGGAAATGCACACATCATGCCTGCTGAAAAAAAAGGCCCCCCTTTGCGTTTGATGGGCAGTACCGCATACGCACACAACCCATTCAAGCAAAATGGGCAAATAAAATAAAAATATGTTTTATTTCTTTTTTTGTAATGTTACTGAAATGCTGTATTTTCTGTGCGATTCGTTTAGACGCCAACCGCTAAACGGAGTTCTTCTTTAGAGGATTAGGACTTTGTCGCAGAAGGCCAGCTTGACGCGGAGGGAGGAAGCCAGCGCGTGATGCGGCTTAAAAACCAGAAGATCAATTCTGGTCGGAGTTGACCTTTAAATGGAATAAAAAAAAAGTGAAATCTGCGATGGCAGGCGATGAGAACTAACAGCGGCCAAATGAGAGGAAATCCGTCGCCTCGCAGCCGGGAAGACGGTTGCGCTTTTTCTTGGCCGGTTTCAGAGAAGCCTGGTGAACGTTTGAACTTCGCCAATGCAGGGCCTGAAATATTCATGGAGCGCAGATGGGGGGGGGATTTATGTGGCACATAATGTGGGAAGACTCTTGGCGGGGGGAACGCTCTGCGCTCGCTCCCCGCCGCTCTATCACCACCGACTGCTTCTGCGGCTCTCCGGCCTTATTAGAGAGTTCTCACACTGCGCTGGGAAGGCGAGTTCTGCTGACCGCCCGCCGAGACCTTCCGGACCCAGAAGACGGCGGGGGAACTGCCACTGATAAGCAGCTGGTGGGCCGGGTTATGTCAACTTGCTGGTGTCTTCATCACAACGAGAGCTCCGGACTCAACGGAAATCCCTGCAGCTCCTGAGGGCCAAAATGTCAGGTGTCCAACCCCTACGCTATCTTATTCCCTTTCTGAAGGTCGGCGCTAATATTCCAGGGGTGTCCAAACTTTCTAAACAAAGATCCAGATTACTGTCCTTCAGACCTAAGGGCCCTTTCACATTGGTGCGTTTTTGCCGCGTTTTCACGGTAAAAATAGCACTATTAAAATGCCCCCCATGCCCCTCTCCATTGAAATGAATTAAAAATGCGGTAAAATCGCGGTGTTTTACCGCGATTTTAGCGCTCCGTTTTTACGGCGTTTTTAATTCATTTCAATGGAGGGGGCATGGGGAGCGTTTTTATGAGCGTTTTAATAGCGCTATTTTTACCGCAAAAACGAGGCAAAACGCACCAGTGTGAAAGGGCCCTTAGAGGGGCCAGACTGTGGCCAGTGGTAGTAGAAAATGTCCTGGCGTTGGTAACAATGCCCCATCACTGTCAGTGGGAGGAATAGTGCCCCGTCGTTGGGTTCAGTGGAAGGAATAGTGTCCCATCATTTGTGTCAGTTGGAGGAATAGTCCCCATCACTGTCATTTGGAAGACTAGTGCCCCATCACTAGTATCAGAGGAAGGAATAATGCCCCATCATTCGTGTTAATGGGAAGAATAGTGCCCCCATCAATGTCAGTGGGAGGAATAGTACCCCCTTAATTTGTGTCAATAAGGAGAATAGTGCCCCAACATTGGTGTCAGTGGGAGGAATAGTGCTGCATTGTTGGGTTCAGTGGAAGCAATAGTGCCCCATCATTTGTGTCAGTGGGAGGAATAGTGTCCCATTGTTGGTGTCAATGGGAAGAATAGTGCCCCAACATTATTGTCAGTGGGAGGAATAGTGCTGCATTGTTGGGTTCAGTGGAAGCAATAGTGCCCCATCATTGGTGTCAATGGGAAGAATAGTGCCCCATTGTTGGTGTCAATGGGAAGAATAGTGCCCCAACATTGGTGTCAATGGGATAAATTGTGCCCCATTGTTTGTCAATGGGAAGAATAGGGTCCCAACATTGGTGTCAGTGGAAGGAATAGTGCCCCATAGCTGGTATCAATGAGAAGAATAGTGCCCCATCATTGGTGTCAGTGCGAGAAATAGCGCCCATCACTGTCAGTGGAAGGAATAGTGCCCCAACATTGGTGTCAATGGGAAGAATAGTGCCCCATTGTGGGTGTCAATGGGAAGAATAGTGTCCCGACATTGGTGTCAGTGGGAAGAATAGTGCCCCATTGTTGGTGTCAATGGGAAGAATAGTGCCCCAACATTGGTGTCAATGGGATAAATTGTGCCCCATTGTTTGTCAATGGGAAGAATAGGGTCCCAACATTGGTGTCAGTGGAAGGAATAGTGCCCCATAGCTGGTATCAATGAGAAGAATAGTGCCCCATCATTGGTGTCAGTGCGAGAAATAGCGCCCATCACTGTCAGTGGAAGGAATAGTGCCCCAACATTGGTGTCAATGGGAAGAATAGTGCCCCATTGTGGGTGTCAATGAGAAGAATAGTGCCCCATCGTTGGTGTTAGTGGAAGGAATAGTGCCCCATTTGTTGGTGTCAATGGGAAGAATAGTGTCCCAACATTGGTGTCAGTGGGAGGAATATTGCCCCATCGTTGGTGTCAGTGGGAAGAATAGTGTCCCATCATTGGTGTCAGTGGGAGGAATAGTGTCCCATCATTGGTGTCAGTGGGAAGAATAGTGTCCCATCATTGGTGTCAGTGGGAAGAATAGTGTCCCATCATTGGTGTCAGTGGGAGGAATAGTGCCCCATTGTTGGTGTCAGTGGGAAGAATAGTGCCCCATCATTGGTGTCAGTGGGAAGAATAGTGCCCCATCATTGGTGTCAGTGGGAGGAATAGTGCCCCATTGTTGGTGTCAGTGGGAAGAATAGTGCCCCATCATTGGTGTCAATGGGAAGAATAGTGCCCCATCATTGGTGTCAGTGGGAAGAATAGTGCCCCATCATTGGTGTCAGTGGGAAGAATAGTGCCCCATCATTGGTGTCAGTGGGAAGAATAGTGCACAATATAAGCAGATTAAAGATCAGCTTTGAAAGGGAAAGAAAGAAAATAAAGAGAAGAGGAAGAAAAAGGAAGAAATTCTCCCAGAAAACGGACAGATTTATTTTGCAATGAATTTTTTTTTTTAGCAGCGTCCATTTTGACCTTTTCCTGCAGACCTGCGCCCGTCACGCACACCGGGGCGCGGAACAGAAGAGCGTTTGGGGAAGGGGCGCCCGCCCCGCGCTCTCCTCCTCTCCATTTGTTCTCTGACACACATTTGATTACTTCCCCGGCGGCTGCGTCAAGCTATGCCTTGTGTATAATATAAATATTTTATGACAATATTGTACTGCCTTGTCTTCCGGCTTTGATAAAAACCTGCCAGCGAGGGGGGGGGAGGGGAGGTACGGCGCGCATCGCACCGACGCCGAGCCGCATCCACCATCTCACCGCTCCGGCAGATGACCTGAAAGTCACAATTGTCAGCCGCCGTTTGATAATCTGCAGCTTTTTCATGCAGATTTCCTCTCCCGGAGGGCCAGGCGATTCGCTTCAAAGCGCGCGGCGCACGCCGACTTAATGAGGCGGGACGGGGAACAGCGATGAGGTGCAAAGTGTCGCCACCCTTAGCAACAAATCTCCACCGAAAACGGCGGCTGATGAGATGAGGAGGTGAACCTGCTCACACACACGTGCTGTATTATACTGGCCATACAATCAGAGGGGCAAGAGACAATCAGTTGTGTTTAAGTACTAAGGGAGATGCTGATAGGAGGAGAGAGCAAGGTGCCAGAGAGATGACCTCTTCAGTCTGCCGCTTCTCCTTTCGTTGCTCCAATCACAGGCTGGGGGGCGGGTCCAGGATGACCTGGACTTGAGAAAAAGGATGAATGATGCTGGCCAACAGACTGAGGACATCTAGTGGCAGAAAAGTGTATTACAGTAATTTTTTTTTCATCTTTCTATCGATTAAATCTTCTGCCCTTGTTGTTTTAACTTTGGATAGTAAAACATTTTTTTTTTCCTTCCATTAAATACCTTCTACAGCCCACTTCCTGTTCCTTGTCTGGTCATTAGCCTAGGCCAGTGGTCTCCAAACTGTGGCCCGGGGGCCGGATGCGGCCCTTTGCTTGCCTTTATATGGCCCTTGGTTATGTCACCAAAGAAGTGGCACAGTTCCTCCCAATAACACTGATCATGAGGCAAAATTCCTACCAGTGACACCAACAATGAGGCCCAATCTCACCAAAGATGGGGCACAATTCCAGTGCATTTTTATAGCACTGATCACTGTAAAAATGCCAATGGTCCCAAAATAGTGTCATAAGTGTCCGATGTGTACGCCATAATGTCACAGTCACGAAAAAAATCGCTGATCGCCGCCATTACTAGAAAAAAAAAAGTATTAATAAAAATGCAATAAAACTATCCCCTTTTTGGTAGACTCTATGGCCCGGATTCACAAAGCACTTGCGCAGACGTATCTCCAGATACGCAGCGTTAAGTGCAAATATGCGTCGTCGTATCTGTGCGCCGGGCCCACAAACTAAGATACGCCTAAAAACAGGCTTCATCCCACCGACGTAACTTTCCTACGCCGGCGTAGAGTGGGCGCATATTTACGCTGGACGCATTTGGCGCTCCCATTGATTTTATATTCACATTTGCAAATGAGGGAGATACGCCGATTCACGAACGTACGTACGCCCGACGCAGTGCGCGTAAAGTCATATGTCCGGCGTAAAGTTAAGCCCCATAAAGGAGGTGTTACTCAGCAGCATCCATGCAAAGGGCTGCACCAGGGAACACAAGCCAACGTATTTTATGTAGTTTACGTAGGACGTGAATATGGCTGGGCGTAGGTTACGTTCACACCGTAAGACGTATCTTAGGGAGTAGTTCCAACGTGATTGTGAGCATGCGCACTGGGATGCGTCCACGGGACGGCGCATGCGCCGTTCGTTATACGTATCTGTCTGGCGCTCGGGCCCATTATTTGCATGGGGTCACGCCTCATTTGCATGGCTCACGCCCACTTCCACCTACGCTGGCTTACGCCTAGGAAACCCAGCGCAGTTTTGGCAGCACTGGCTTTGTGAATTCAGTGCTTGCCTCTCTGTGCTGCGTCGGCGTAGCGTACAGGAGATACGCTACGGCGGCATAAATGTGCGCCGCTGTCTATGAATCCGGGCCTATAAATGTTGCGTAAACCAATCGATAAACGCGTATTGCGATTTTTTTTTTTTTACCAAAAATATGTAGAAGAATACGTATCGGCCTAAACTGAGGAACTTTTTTATTTTTTTTATATATTTTTTGGGGGATATTTATTATAGCAAAAAGTAAAAAAATATTGCATTTTTTTTTCAAAATTGTCGCTCTATTTTTGTTTATAGCGCAAAAAAATAAAAACCGCAGAGGTGATCAAATACCACCAAAAGAAAGCTCTATATGTGGAGAAAAAAGGACGCCAATTTTGTTAGGGAGCCACGTCGCACGACCGCGCAATTGTCGGTTAAATCGACGCAGTGCCGAATCGCAAAAAGCGGCCAGGTCTTTAAGCTGCATAATGGTCCGGTCCTTAAGTGGTTATAGAAGCTGTGTAAATCTCAGGACTGGATGGACATAAATACAAGCACTGCGGCCCCCCGGCCTTCATTCATCCTCTGAATACATCTAGAGGTAAATCCCGTAATTATGCGGCATTAATAAGCAGCCGGAGCACGCCGCTCCGCCATCGTAATACGCGCGTTACATCATTTCGCGGGCGCTCGTGCCACTAAACGCCACTTCTGAGAATCGTCAGCCTCTTAAGCTAGATCAACCCGACTTCATCCTCTCACATTACTTCCTCCTCTCATTAAAAACCCACACACACGCCGATCGCTTTTTTTTTGAAGGTTCTGCGACGCGCACGGCAGGGGATACAAAAGACTCCGCGAAGCTCCCCCGTCGCCCAGACAAGAAAATAAACAGCGAGTGGATCTGATGCTCCATATGCATCAGCGAGGGGCTGTGTGTGTGTGGGGGGGGGGAAGGGGCTGATTTGTCTGCCGCTCACGAGAAGTGACAGCTGTGTGTGCGCGGGACGATAGAGCCGGGGTTCGGGGAGAATTGCCGTGTGCGTTCTGCACGGCTTCAGGAGTGATGGCATGACACGGGATTGCAGCATCTGCTGGGGAAAGGGCGCATGTGGCAGCGGAGTGCTTATTAATGTGCGAGAGCGCCGTTCCACATTTGCAGAGCTAATGAAGCAGGTGCGCAGGAACAGCCTGCTCAGAATAATTATGGCTTGGTGATATTTCCAGAGGGCTCCGTATGCCGCAGCCACAAGGCAGGGAGAGGGAGCGCGGAGGGGGGCGCGCGGATCAGGGTTTTTCGCCGGTCGCTGACCCCCCGGTAAAGGGGCGCCACTTTCGCCATTTCCAAAATTCAAATTTTTGATGATCAAAAATCAACACAAGTAAAACCTTGGTTTTGAGAGCGTTTTACAAGACAAGCTAAATGTAAAAAAAAAATTTGCCTTGATATACAAGCAATGTCTTGATATAAGAGCAGCGTCATGTCACAACGGAGTCTAAAAGAGAAGAGAGGCGCCTCTAAGTGGAGTAATATGGTTGCATTTAACCGCTTAAGACCTGGACCAGGTAAAGGACCTGGCCCCTTTTTGCGATTCGCCACTGCGTCGCTTTAACTGACAATTGCGCGGTCGTGCGATGTGGCTCCCAAACAAAATTGACGTTCTTTTTTCCCCACAAATAGAGATTTCTTTTGGTGGTATTTGATTGCCTCTGCGGTTTTTATTTTTTGCGCTATAAACAAAAATAGAGCGACAATTTAAAAAAAAAAATGCAATATTATTTACTTTTTGCTATAATACATATCCCCCAAAAAAGATATAAAAAAACTATTTTTTTCCTCAGTTTAGGCCGATACGTATTCTTCTACATATTTTTGGTAAAAAAAAAAAATCGCAATAAGTGTTTATTGATTGGTTTGCGCACAAGTTATAGCGTTTACAAAATAGGGGATAGTTTTATGGCATGTTTATTAATATTTTTTTACTACTAATGGTGGTGATCAGTGATTTTTTTCGTGACTGCGACATTATGGCGGACACATGGGACACTTTTGACAAATTTTTGGGACCATTGTGCTATAAAATGCACTGATTATTGTGAAAATGACAATGGCAGTGAAGGGGTTAACCGGTAGGGGGCGCTAAAGGGGTTAAGTGTGTCCTAATGTGTGATTCTTACTGTAGGGGGGCGGGGCTGGACGTGTGACATCACTGATCGTCATTCCCTATGACAGGGAGCAGACGATCAGTGGCAAGCCACAGAGAAGAACGGGGAAGGTTTGTTTACACTCACCTCTCCCCGTTCTTCAGCTCTTGTGACCGGATCGCGGGACACCGGCGGCGATCGGGTCCGCGGGCGCAGAGCTTCGGACCGGGTCGCGAGCGCACCGCCGGCGGCGCTCTCGCGACACACGGCTGGGTTTTTTAAAGGGGATGTACATGTAACGCCCTTGTGCCCAGCCGTGCCATTCTGTCAACGTATATCGTCGTGCGCAGTTCCTTACGTTGACATTTTATAGTTACACAACCAATCACATCGCCATAATCTTTTTATATGGACTATAAACTGAAGGACTTATGAATAAATGGTTGCGGAACGAATCATTTGAGTTTCCATTATTTCTTATGGGAAAATTTGCTTTGATATACAAGTGCTTTGGATTACAAGCATGCTTCCGGAAAGAATTATGCTCGCAAGCAAAGGTTTTACTGTAGAGATTGAACGCAAAAGAAAAGAAAAAGATACAAAGGGTGACCCATCCTACAATATGGGGAATGAGCTGCGAGAAATTGTTACATTGTTTCCACACCATCAACTGATCGAATCCAATCCCCCAAGGAAATAAATTTAACACATTGCGATTTACCACTTCTGACAGGTGCTGGCAGCATTTCTTTTCTTTTTGCAGGCGAAATACATTTTCTGCAAGTATAGAAATATCCCTATCGATCCTGGCAGAATTCCACCGACGCGTTTCACTTTTTCTGCGAATACGGAAATGTTCCGGCGGTGACGTGATGCACTTTTGGGTGAAACGTGTCGAAAAAGGGATCCCAGGAGCAGAGCCGTCTTAATAGCACCATGGGCCCCTGGGTAAAGTAATGCCAGCCCGCCCCAATATATGCACCTACTCTCAAGAATTAAAGTATAAATAGTTGATATATGAAAATATTTAATTCTATTTATTAGTTCTTTCAATAAAATTTGTTTTCAACAATAAGAAAACATGTCATAAATCAAAGGCTAATTAACACAAAGGGTACAGTAGAGATGGGGAGGCAGGAAGGCACAGTACAGGGGCGAGGAGGGGCACAATACTGGGATCAGGAGGGCACAGTGCAGGGGGAGAGGCACAATACTGGGATCAGGAGGGCACAGTGTGGGGGGGGGGGCACAGTACTGGGATCAGGAGGGCACAGTGCAGGGAAAGGGGCACAATATTGGGATCAGGAGGGCACAGTGTGGGGGGGGAGGGGTCACAATACTGGTATCAGGAGGGCACAGTGTGGGGGGGGGGAGGGGTCACAATACTGGGATCAGGAGGGCACAGTGTTGGGGGGGCACAAAACTGGGATCAGGGCATAGTACTGGGATCGGGAGGGCACAGTGCAGGGGGAGGGGCACAATATTGGAATCAGGAGGGCACAGTTCGGGGGGGGGGGGGGGGGGGGGAGGCACAATACTGGGATCAGGAGGGCACAGTGCAGGGGGAGGGGCACAATATTGGGATCAGGAGGGCACAGTTCGGGGGGAGGAGGCACAATATTGGGATCAGGAGGGCACAGTTCGGGGGGAGGAGGCACAATACTGGGATCAGGAGGGCACAGTCTGAGGGGGCATAATACTGGGATCGGGGCACAATACTGGGATCAGGGCACAGTACTGGGATCAGGAGGGCACAGTACGGGGGGGAGGGGGCACAATACTGGGATCAGAAGGGCACAGTACGGGGGGGGAGGGGGCACAATACTGGGATCAGAAGGGCACAGTACAGGGGGAGGGGGCACAATACTGGGATCAGGAGGGCACAGTGTGGCTTCTCTCACACCTCTCTCCCCCTTCTCTTATCTCTCTCACCTCTCCCCCCCTTCTAATAACTCTCTCCCCTTCTATTATCTCTCCCACCCCCCCCCTTCTATTATCACTCTCCCTCACCTCTCCCCCCTTCTCTTATCTCTCTCACCCCCCCTTCTCCTATCTCTCACCTCTCCCCCCTTCTCTTATCTCTCTCAACCCCCCTCTATTATCTCTCTCCCTCACCTCTCTCCCCCTTCTCTTATCTCTCTCACCCCTCCTTCTCTTATCTCTCTCACCCCCCCTTCTCTTATCTCTCTCACCTCTCCCCCCTTCTATTATCTCTCTCACCCCCCCCTTCTCTTATCTCTCTCACCTCTCTCCCTTACCTCTCCCCCCCTTCTCTTATCTCTCTCACCCCCCCTTCTCTTATCTCTCTCACCTCTCCCCACCTTCTATTATCTCTCTCCCCCCCCCTTCTCTTATCTCTCTCACCTCTCCCCCCTTTCTCTTATCTCTCTCACCTCTCCCCCCTTCTGCTCTCTCACCTCTCCCCCCCCTTCTAATAACTCTCTCCCCTTCTATTATCTCTCTCCTTCCCCTCTCTCCCCCTTCTCTTATCTCTCTCCCCCCCCCTTCTCTTATCTCTCTCGCCCCCCCTTCTCTTATCTCTCTCACCTCTCCCCCCTTTCTCTTATCTCTCTCACCTCTCCCCCCTTCTCTTATCTCTCTCACCTCTCCCCCCTTCTGCTCTCTCACCTCTCCCCCCCCTTCTAATAACTCTCTCCCCTTCTATTATCTCTCTCCCTCACCTCTCTCCCGCTTCTCTTATCTCTCTCACCCCCCCCTTCTCTTATCTCTCTCCCCCCCCCCCCTTCTCTTAAATCTCTCACCTCTCTCCCTCACCTCTCCCCCCCTTCGCTTATCTCTCTTACCTCTCCCCCCCCTCTCTTATCTCCCTCACCTCTCCCCCCCTTCGCTTATCTCTCTTACCTCTCCCCCCCCTCTCTTATCTCTCTCCCCCCCCCCCCCCCTCTCTTATCTCTCTCACCTCTCCCCCCCCTCTCTTATCTCTCTCACCTCTCCCCCCCTTCTGCTCTCTCCCCCCCCTTCTAATAACTCTCTCCCCTTCTATTATCTCTCTCCTTCACCTCTCTCCCCCTTCTCTTATCTCTCTCACCCCCCCTTCTCTTATCTCTCTCACTCCCCCTTCTATTATCTCTCTCCCTCACCTCTCTCCCGCTTCTCTTATCTCTCTCACCCCCCCCCTTCTCTTATCTCTCCCCCCCCCCCCCCTTCTCTTAAATCTCTCACCTCTCTCCCTCACCTCTCCCCCCCTTCGCTTATCTCTCTTACCTCCCCCCCCCCTCTCTTATCTCCCTCACCTCTCCCCCCCTTCGCTTATCTCTCTTACCTCTCCCCCCCCCTCTCTTATCTCTCTCACCTCTCCCCCCCCTCTCTTATCTCTCTCACCTCTCCCCCCCCTCTCTTATCTCTCTCACCTCTCCCCCCCCTCTCTTATCTCTCTCACCTCTCCCCCCCTTCTGCTCTCTCTCCCCCCTTCTAATATCTCCCCCGTCTCTCCCCCCCTCTTGCTCTCTTTATCTCTCTCCCCTCTCCCTCTATATATCTCCCCAGCCTCCTGTCTGCATCTGATGTGACGTATTGGCTGAAATGTGCGTTTGGCAGCTCTCCCAGGTTTCGGGGCCCCGGCGGTGTGACACCGCACTCGGCAGTACAAGAGATCAGTCAGTTTACACCTCCAGGGGGCATGTAGCCTGCTGGATGCTAACAATCCATGAAAGGCGCCTTTGTTGGGAGGGGAGAAGGCCGCGCTCTCAGACCCCCACAGAGGGGACGGGGCACAGGGGGTCTCCAACAACAGAAAAACAGCAACTAAGCAGCGCTGTCATTTGCCTGTCTGCCCTTCCAACTCATCACCCGGACGAGCCGGACGCCTCAACCAAACATGAGAATGGTTCACACTGCCGTGGGCTCATTCGTGTAGGCTGCTGGAATCTCCAAGAAATTAGAGAGCAGTGACAGTGTGTGACTTGGGGGGGGGGGATTAGAGTGTAAGCTCCTCTGGTGCAGAGACTGATGTGACTAGCTCAGTGTTCTTTGTACAGCACTGTGGTATAGGTCAGAGCTATATAAATCTATAATGATAATAGTGTGTGACTGTGGGGGCACATTAGAGTGCAAGCTCCTCCGGTGCTGATGATCGTGGGCAGAATCGCCGCGATTTCTTCCTGCGACTTCAAATGGCTGCAAAACACAGGACGCGTTTGCCATTGCTTCTAATGACTCCCCGCCGCGATTTTGCCACGATTGTCGTGCGGTAAATCGCGTTTGCACTCGCAAAGCGCATGTGCTTGTGGCTCAAAAAGGACGATGAGCTTCTTTTGGGCTGCAGGGTTGCGTGTTGCGATTTGTCACGATTGCAGCGCAATTTACTGCGACGTTATTGGGTTGCCGTTAGAAGCAATGGCATCAAAAACGCGTTTTGCAGCCATTTGAAATTGCGGGGCGCAATCATGTGTGAATGTGGCCTCAGTGTTCTCTGTACAGCACTACGGTATATGTCAGAGATATATAAACGTATAATAATAATAATAGTGTGTGACTGTTTAACTTTAGAGTGTAAGCTCCTCTGGTGCAGAGACTGATGTGACTGACTCTGTACAGCACTACAGTATATGTCAGAGCTATAGAAATGAATAGTAATAATAGTGTGTGACTTTGGGGGGGAGGGGGGGGATGGACATTAGAGTGTAAGCTCCTCTGGTGCAGAGACTGATGTGACTGGCTCAGTGTTCTCTGTACAGCACTACGGTATATGTCAGAGCTATATAAATGTATAATAATAATAGAGAGGGCCTGTGGGGGGGGACATTAGAGTGTAAGCTCTTCTGGTACAGAGACTGATGTGACTGGCTCAGTGTTCTCTGTACAGCGCTGTGGTATATGTCAGAGCTATATACATGTATAATAATAGTGAGTGACTGTGGAGGGGACATTAGAGTGTAAGCTCCTCTGGCGCAGAGACTGATGTTCGGTGTTTTCTGTACAGCACTGCGGAATACATCGGTGCTATAATAAGCTTGGAGCCGCATATCTCGGCGTGCCGCCGTCCGCCTGTTACTGAGCCCGCCCAGGAATCGCTGACAGCATCTTTCATCTTTTATTCATGCCAATAATCTCCGTGTTATTGCCTGCAGAGTGGATTTAACCCTTTCCTGAGCACCCTGACGAATGACGCGCTCTCATTAATGCCACCAGCTGCCCTCAGAGTGACGCGCCCGCTCAGGCTTAAAGGGGCTCCCGGTTATAAATATCCCCCCCCCCCCAATAAGATGGGGATGTTGTTTTCTGAATGTGCGATTTTCCCTCCATATGACGACGTCTTCCACAAGAAATCGCAGTCTTCTCCTCCTCCTTTGATTTTGTCCTGAAAAGTGTGACGACGTTTTCTAAGTCGGAAATCGCTTGATCGGGTGTCCTGCGACTCCAGCTCCCTGCACCTTCAAAGTGCCTGAAATACGACACTGTCAGAGTGCAGATTTAAACCTCCATGCGCTCCCTGCCGCTCTTATATTTCAGCAGCCAGTGCGGGGAATGGCGGCAACTTAGAAAGCAACTCTAGGAAGCAAGCCGAGCAACACACGGGCGTCACGATGCAGGAAACGCGGTCCACCCAATGAACATCAAAGCTCCGTTTCCACCAGTGCGACCCGTGATGCGACTTTGGACACAGAAAGTCGCATCACAAGTCACAGCTCATTGATTTTAACGGCACCCGTTCCCATCTATGCGACTTTGACAAGGTGCCTACACTAATTCCATGCGACTTTTGATGCAACTTTCATCCAGAGAGTGAAAAGTTGGACCAAATCTGCACTCAAAGTCGCGCTCCAAATCGTGCGACTTTGGAGTCACACTAGTGGACATGTGGCCGGCCCCTTTCACACTTGTGCGACTTGTCCTGTGACTTGGGACTGCAAAGTCGCATGACAAGTTGTACCTTTTGATTTCCGATGAGTACCGTTCATATCTGTGCGACTTCAGGTCGCAACCGACTTCAAAGTAGTCCCTGTGCTACTTTGGTCCGACTTCGATGCGAGTTACACAGGGCATTACCTAAAATCGAGGCAAAATCGCCCCAAAATCGTGCACGTGCAAAATCGCGGCAAATCGCGAAACTTTGAAGTCGCGGTAGTGTGAAAAGGGCCTAAGGCTCCATTCACACTTGTACTACTCTAAAGTTGTGCCGACTTTGGAGTGCAACTTTGATGCAACTTTGGATGGGTGCAACTTTGATACGACCTTGACCAGTGATAATGGACAACTGCTGCACACAAGTTGCATTGTATTACCTTCAGGTACGACTTTCATGCAACTTCTGAGGGTTACCATTGAATTCTATGGCCCTCAAGTTGCATGAAAGTCGGACCAATGTAGCGCATGAACTACTATGAAGTTGCTGCAACTTTTAAGTCGCAAATATATGAACAGTTATCATTGGAAAACATGGGGAACGACTTTTCATGCGACTTTGATGTCCGAAGTTGCATGACAAGTTGCCCAAGTGTGAATGGAGCCTAAGCCTAGGTTTCCACTATTGCGACCTGAAAATCGCACAATTTTTCGTATCAGTAGATACGCCGACGTAGCTCGGAATCTAAGCCCGTCGTAAGTTTAAGTGTATGCTCAAACAGAGATACATTAAACCTACCTAAGATACGACGGCCTGCGACGTCGTATCTTAGGGTGCAATATTTCCGCTGGCCGCTAGGTGGCGCTTCCATTGAGTTCGGCGTAGAATATACAAATGAGTAGATACGCCGATTCACGAACGTACGCTTGCCCATCCGTAAGAGATACGCCGTTTCCGTAAGAGATACGCCGCATAAAGTTAAAGCTGCCCCCTAGGTGGGGTAGCCAATGTTAAGTATGGCCGTCGTTCCCGCGTCGAAATTTGAAAATTTTACGTCGCTTGCGTAACTCGTCCGTGAATGGGGCTAGACGTAATTTACGTTCACGTCGAAACCAATGACGTCCTTGCGGCGTACTTTGGAGCAATGCATACTGGGAAATTCCACGGAACGGTGCAAGCGCCGTTCGGGAAAAACGTCAATCACGTCGGGTCACCAAAAATTAACATAAAACACCCCCCCTCACCCTCATTTGAATTACGCGCGCTTACGCCGGCCCTATTTACGCTACGCCGCCGTAATTTAGGAGGCAAGTGCTTTGTGAATACAGCACTTGCCTCTCTGACTTACGGCGGCGTAGCGCAAATACGATACGCTGCGCCGCCGTAACAATGCGCGCCCCTACCTGAATCCGGCCCCTCCTGTGTATTTTCCCTCTTTATGGGAAACAAAATGAGCCTGCAGTGGGTGGAGCTGAGAACACCTGGCCTGCAGATTCACTTGGAGCAACATGGGTGTTCCCAGAACCCCAGCAGGATCCTGCGGACAAGCACAGAAGCCCCGCCCTCTCCATACATCTTATGACCAGATACTTTATCATAACAGAATTGAATTATTATAAAGACCAAAGTCACTTTAGCGCCTTTCCAAACAAAATGGACTAAATCGCGTTTCAAAAACCCGGTCCGGAGTTCTTCCTTAATGGCGGCCCTAAGTGGCTTTCCAATAATCCTTGCCGTTGCAATATCCGCTTGCTGCCCCTCCCCCGTCCCGGGCCGATTGATCCACAATTAGGTTATAGGACATTAGCGGCGGTCAGCGGGGACGTCACACACGGCAGTAATTGCAGGTGCTCTCATCTCGTTAGGCCTCCCTCTATCTAATTAGCGGCTAATTACAGGGAGGGGGGCCGCCCCCCCCCTCTCACCCCGGCCCCTCGCTGTTCCTTTGCATGAGCCGGGCTGGCAGATTGAATCCCCCACGTTTCGGAGAAGCGCCCAGCGGACGGGCGTTGGGACGTCACCGGTCGATTCTAGACACTGTGTGAGCCGCGCATGCAGAACACGTAATTGCTGACATTAGAAGTGGCTGGTGAGGCGCTGATTGGAGCAGATCCTCGTTTTTAGAAGAGCCGACAATTACAGCGGGATTTATCCCCCGATATACAGGAGGATCAGAGGAGAGAGGCCTGAGCGTGTCACCATCAGGGTGTCACCGATGCACGCGGGTTCCTTCTCTGTGCGTTATTGCATGTTATGTCACCTATTCATGTGCAGCCTATGGGGACAAAGGAGCCGCCAAAGCACTCTGATGGGCCAAAAATCAAACATGACCCTCATTTCTATCACATCTCCACATACTACTGTCACGGGGGATGGTGGGGCAGGTGTGCCGCCCTAGGCTCAGCTCGGATCTCTGTGATGCCGGAATACGTGCGTCCCCCGAATCGCACAGCGCTGCGTGTTGTGCTGTATGATGCACTGCCAGGCCAGTATTTCTAAGACCCCTTTCACACCGGGGCGCTTTCAGGCGATTTAGCGCTGGAAATATCCTCTGATAAGCACCTAAAATCCGAATTCCATTCAAATCAAACTCTTTTTGAATTCCATTCGAAATCTATTTTGTTCTATTCGAAATACGAAACATGGTTATATTCTTTTTACTCCATTCAATTATATTGGGGCAGATCTACAGACAGAGTACGCCGGCGTACTTTCAAATTTCCCGAGTCGTATCTTTAGTTTGAATCCTCAAACCAAGATACGACGGCATCTGGGTTAGATCCGACAGGCGTACAGCTTCGTACGCCTTCGGATCTTAGATGCAATACTTCGGCGTCCGCTGGGTGGAGTTCGCGTAGTTTTCCGCGTTGAGTATGCAAATTAGCTATTTACGACGATCCACGAACGTACGTGCGGCCGTCACATTCTTTTACGTCGTCTCTAGTCGGCTTTTTCCGGCGTATAGTTAAAGCTACTGTTTTGCGGCGTATAGTTAGAATTGCCATGTTAAGTATGGCCGTCGTTCCCGCGTTTAATTAGAATTTTTTGTTATTCTTTTTTTTTTTTTTTTGCGTAAGTCGTCCGTGAATCGGAATGTACGTAATTCACGTCTAAGTAAAAAAAATGACGTCCTAGCAATGTCATTTAGCGCAATGCACGGCGGGAAATTTCGAAACGTCGCATGCGCAGTTCATTCGGCGCGGGGACGGAATCACGCCCCCTGATTTGAATTCCGCCGCCAGAGATACGCTATGCCGCCGTAACTTACGGCGCAAATTCTTTGAGGATTCAAAGCTGCCAAGTGTAAGTTACAGCGGCGTAGCGTATCTCACATACGCTACGCCGATCTAAATGTATGTGGATCTGCCCCTACATATCTATTTGTTACAAAATATCTTAAATGTATTCTAGATTGTAATAAATAAATCATGGACTGTAACTTAATTTCTATGTTATTATTCTCACCTGACATGGCGTTCCCTCATTTAAAGTCCCACAAATTCTTCCTTCCTACCTACGTTCTATTCTATTTGGTATTCTATTCTATTTGGTATTCTATTTCCTTTCTTTTCTATTCTATCTTATTCTGTTCTTTTATTTTCCATTCTGTCTTGTTCTGTTTTACTCAATGTTTTTATTTTCTATTCTATCCTCTTTTCTATCCCTATTCTATCCCTTCCATCGAAGACCCCCCGCGCGCGTGTCGCAGGGGGACCCCAGAAGAGGAGGATCGGGGCCGCTCTGTGCAAAATCACTGCTCAGAGGAGGTAAGTATAACATGCTTGTTATAAAAAAAAAAGAGGAGCTTTACAATCACTTTAACCCTCAAAAGTTGCATGAAAGTCGTACCTGAATGTTATCCATTATCACTGGACAAAGCCAAAGTAATTTCCAAGTTGCACACACCCAAAGTTGCACTTCTACAAGTGTGAATGGAACCTAAAACTTTCAGGGCCCATTTACACCAACAGGGTGTAAAAGGGGTCACATTTACCGAATGTCTCCTGCCGATCCTGCAGGAGCCGTAGCCTGCAGCCTGTTTGGCATTGAGCAGATATGATTTCCAGCCATTAGAGGGCGCTGTTGGGAGATGAGCTCTCTACTGAGCTGCCTCTGGAGTCAGTCCTGGCACAGCGCAGGCTGTTTCAGCTCAGGGTCAGAAGGCAGCGATATCTTGGACCCGCTGTTCTCAACAAGACAAGTGCCTATTCTATTGGGGTCTTTGCAAACAGTTGCAGGGGAAACCGAAAACAGAGGTCAAGGGTTAAATGTGTTTTAACCACTTAAGACCCGGACCAAAATGCAGCTAAAGGACCCGGCCAGGTTTTGTGTTTCGGCACTGCGTCGCTTTAACTGACAATTGCGCGGTCGTGCGACGTGGCTCCCAAACAAAATTAACGTCCCTTTTTTCCCCACAAATAGAGCTTTCTTTTGGTGGTATTTGGTCACCTCTGCGGTTTTTATTTTTTGCGCTATATACAAAAATAGAGCGACAATTTGAAAAAAATGCAATATTTTTTACTTTTTGCTATAATAAAAATCCCCCAAAAATATATATATAAAAAAACATATTTTTTCCTCAGTTTAGGCCGATACGTATTCTTCTACCTATTTTTGCAAAAGAAAAAATCGCAATAAGCGTTTATCGGTTGGTTTGCGCTAAATTTATAGCGTTTACAAAATAGGGGATAGTTTTGATGCATTTTTATAATTTTTTTAATGCATTTTTATAATTTTTTTATTTTGTTACTACTAATGGCGGCGATCAGCGATTTTTTTCGTGACAGCGACATTGTAATTTTCACAGCAAAAAATGCATTTAAAATGCATTGTTTACTGTGGAAATTACAATTGCAGTTTGGGAGTTAACCACAAGGGGGCGCTGATGGGGTTATGTGTGACGTCATGTGTGTTTCTAACTGTAGGGGGGTGTGGCTGTAGGTGTGACGTCATCGATTGTGTCCCCCTATAAAAGGAACACACGATCGATGACGCCGCCACAGTGAAGAACGGGGAAGCCGTGTTTACACACACCTCTCCCCGTTCTTCAGCTCGAGGGACCGATCGCGGGACTCCAGCGGCGATCGGGTCCGCGGGTCACGGAGCTTCGGATCGGGTCGCGCGCCCCCGTGACCCACGGCTGGGTACTAGCACAGGACGTACCTATACGTGCCTGTGCCCAGCCGTGCCATTCTGCCAACGTAAATGTGCAGGAGGCGGTCCTTAAGTGGTTAATAAGATTTCAGCCCCGAACTCTACAAACCAGCTGCAGCTCACATAAGGCTTTCGAACCTCTGCGCTCTGGCACAGAACGGGTTACAAAAAGCCAGCGCCGGCTCTGCTCTCTCCCCTCCATTTTGCCCTTTTCACCCTCTCCGTAGCGGGCAATTACAGAGACACACAGAAGCCAAAGTGCCACATCTACACAGTAAGCCGCATTTAAAGCCCCCCAGAGGAGCCCTGGAGAGCGGCACCGGCACGGAGCGCCTCCGCCATGTACCAGCGTGTGTCCAAGGAGAATGGCGGAGACTTTGGGGATCATTATCTGCAGATTTTCTGCGTTCATTAGGAGAATGAGGCTTTCAGACGCTTTGAGCCGTCTGCGTTAGTTGTGTCATTAGCGGTGTAAATCTCTTCCCACAACTCCCCGCGGTCACCGATAATGACACTTGCCATCCAACCCTTCCTCATCCCACTTCTCCGCTCCGTCCGAGGAAAATCAAACTTTTCATATATCATCACCTGATCCATACAACATACAGGGTGACCGTCCCAAACACTGCGCTAATTCTATACAATGTATACCGTACTGTCAATGTAGAGAGGAGGAGAAATAAAGGAGAAAAGGGGGGGTATAGAGAGAGAGAGCAGGAGGGGGGCAAGGTGGGGAGAGAGGGAGACCGGAAGGGGGGGGGGGTGTAGAAAGAGGGGGAGGGGGATGTAGAGGGAGACCGGAGGGATATAGAAAGAGACAGAGGAGAGGAAGGGGAGAGGGAGGAGGGTATATAGAATGAAATGGGACTGGGGGTGGTGAGGGGAAATATAGAAAGAGATGTGGGGGAGTTGAGGATAGAGGGAAATGGGGGGGGGAGATTTAGAGAGAGATGGCGGGAAAAGAGATAAAGAAATGGGGGGGATGTAGAGGGAGAGGGGGATACAGAGAGAAAGGAGGGGGGGGTCAGGGGAAATATTTAAAGAAAGACAGAGGAGGGGATAGAGAAGGAATATGGAGAGACAGAGTGGAGGAAAGGTGGGGATGGGGGAGAGGGGTGGTGGGGATGGGGAAGAGGGGTAGCGGGGATTCAAAGAAAGACAGAGGGGGGGGGGGGGTGGTAAGGATAGAGGTGGGGAATTTGGGTGAGGATAGAGACAGGGGATTTAGAAAGAGACGGGGGGGGGGGGGGGGGAGATGTGGGGATAGAGGGAGGGCAAAGAGATAGTGGGGGGGGGGGGGCAGAGGCAAGATATAGAGAAAGACAGTAGAGGGAGAGAGGGGGAATATGGGGAGACAAAGGGGGCGGTGGGGATTCAGATAGAGACAGAGTGGGGAAAAAGTGAGGATAGAGACAGGGAATTTAGAGACCAGGGGGGGGGGGTAGAGGCGGGGGATTTAGAGAGAGACAGGAGGTGAGGATAGAGGTTGGGGATTTAGAGACGGGGGGGTGAGGATAGAGGCGGGGGATTTAGAGACGAAGGGGGTGAGGATACAGGCGGGGGATTTAGAGCTGGGGGGTGAGGATGGAGGCTGGGGATTTAGAGAGAGACAGGAGGTGAGGATAGAGGTTGGGGATTTAGAGACGGGGGGTGAGGATAGAGGTTGGGGATTTAGAGATGGGGGGGTGAGGATAGAGGTGGGGGATTTAGAGATGGGGGGTGAGGATAGAGGCGGGGGATTTAGAGACGGGGTGAGGATAGAGGTGTGGGATTTAGAGATGGGGGGGTGAGAATAGAGGCGGGGGATTTAGAGATTGGGGGGGTGGGGATAGAGGCGGGGGATTTAGAGACGGGGGGTGAGGATAGAGGCGGGGGATTTAGAGATGGGGGGGTGAGGATAGAGGCGGGGGATTTAGAGACGAAGGGGGTGAGGATAGAGGCGGGGGATTTAGAGACGGGGGTGAGGATAGAGGCGGAGGATTTAGAGACGGGGGGTGAGGATAGAGGCAGGGGATTTAGAGATTGGGGGGGTAAGGATAGAGGCGGAGGATTTAGAGACGGAGGGGGTGAGGATAGAGGCAGGGGATTTAGAGATTGGGGGGGTGAGGATAGAGGTGGGGGATTTAGAGACGGGGGTGAGGATAGAGGCGGAGGATTTAGAGATTGGGGGGGTAAGGATAGAGGCGGAGGATTTAGAGATTGGGGGGGTGAGGATAAAGGCAGGGGATTTAGAGATTGGGGGGGTGAGGATAGAGGCGGGGGATTTAGAGACGAAGGGGGTGAGGATACAGGCGGGGGATTTAGAGATTGGGGGGGTGAGGATAGAGGCGGGGGATTTAGAGACGGGGCTGAGGATAGAGGCGGGGGATTTAGAGATTGGGGGTGAGGATAGAGGTGGGGGATTTAAAGACGAGGCGTAAGGATAGAGGCGGCCAAGAGAAGATAAAGAGACAGAGGAGTAGAAGTGGGGAGAGACAGAGGGGGAGAAAGAGACAGACAGCCATAACCAGAGAGGATGGTGAGAATTAAGAGAAGAATGGAGAAGGAGAGTAGATGAAGACTTTGCCCGGAGTTACTCTTCAGGCGACACTCGGCGCGGTTTCGGCTCAGATGCGGGCGCAGCGCGCTCAGCACGTACCTCGGATTCTGTCTGTGTATATCAGAGGAGTGAATTATTACCTTCTACTACAGAGAGAAGCGTTCTGAGCACTCTGATGAAAGTTAATTAATTAATGGCTCTTTTGATGCCCCGTAGAGTCTGTGCCATCTGGCTCAGGGCGCCTCGGAGCGCAATCACAGGCGGAGAGGTGAGCGGGGGGTGTGCGCTAATGAACTGGCCTCAGAAGTGGCTGATTAGGAGTTGAAGGCACGATAACCTCAGATGATCGCGGGCTGCCGAGCCACCGACAGGCAAAATGCCGAGCTGCCACGCAAACAGCCGGGCGCGCCGCAGATTTCAACAATTTTTAGCAAATGATCAGATCTCAGCTCAAAAGGCGCACTCCAATCAAACGCCATGATTCTGCCTTTACACCGGCTCCGGGGACGCGGCTATCCGCTGAGCAGCTGGAGCTGTCATCCAGGCAGCCATCTTTGGCAGCTGGTTAACCCTGCAGCTGCCGGAAACCCCAATCTTCCTAAATAGGCCGACCTTGTCAAATGCAGCCAGTGTGTTCTCGGGGGTTCTAGCGCCGCCCTGTCTGTGAGATCACTACAGCCCCGCCCACACGCCATGCAGCACAGGGTCATGTAACAAGTGGCTACATACCTCCCATGGATGTAACTGGCTACAGAATTGGTACAATGTATCTAAACCCCCAAAAGTGGAGATTCACCCTCTTTATTTGCTCTAGAGATCATTGCCTTCTTGACCACGCAATTTTTATTTAAAGTGCAACAGTTGCTAAAAGCTGAAAATTGGCTGTAGCGCAGGTGCGTCGGGGGACCATTCGATGTAAGAAAAGGGGGAACGAAATCTTCCAATGGGGACGTCTGTTCTGGTGACACCTAAGAAGGGAATTTCTCTTACTTCCTGTCTGTCTCTGCTCTGGGCTCATTGTGTTTCTGACTTTAGTAAATGAGGCTCAGAGCTGATCGATCCGCTTTAGATATCGAGTAACTGTCAGGAGCTACAGAGGGGGGTAGAGGGCCGAAAGGTAGGGTGAGGGGGGGGGATTTGGACCAATGAACCCCCTCGCATCGACAGCATTGATCGGCCAAAGACAGCTTAATTGTCTCTCCTTTCAGGTAGGGGTATTAGAACACAATTAGAGGCAGCGGCCAGTCCCCACGAGGCCACAAATTACAGCTTCTAACCTCGGAGCGCGGTCAATATCCACAGCGCAATCAAGATAAATCTCCGGCGCGCAGGAAAAGATGGAGGAGTCCGGGAGGACGGGGTAGGGAGCGTTTATGACTGGGAATAAAAAAAAGCCCCGCTAATCAGACGCTCATACGCCAATCCCTGCGTACGATACAGCGGGCCGATCACGTGAACGCCGGGTTGCGTCCAAATAAAACATTTTTTTAGAATGTTTGCTATAAAAATTTAGGCCCAGATTCTTGTACACTGGGCGTATCTCTGCGGCGGCGTAACGTATCCGATTTACGTTACACCACCGCAAGTTTTTCAGGCAAGTGCTTTATTCACAAAGCACTTGCCTATAAAGTTGCGGCGGCGTAGCGTAAATCACCTGTCGGAGGGGGCGTGTATCATTTAAATGAAACGCGTCCCCGCGCCGAACGAACTGCGCATGCGCCGTCCCTAAAATATCCCAGCGTGCATTGCTCCAAATGATGTCGCAAGGACGTCATTGGTTTCGACGAGAACGTAAATGACGTCCAGCCCTATTCATGGACGACTTACGCAAACGACGTAACTTTTTCAAATTTCGACGCGGGATCGACGGCCATACTTAACATTGGTACGCCGCACCTCATATAGCAGGGGCAACTATACGCCGGGAAAAGCCTAACGTAAACGTCATAACTTTACTGCGTCGGCCGCGCGTACGTTCGGGAATTCGCGTAGCTAGCTAATTTGCATACTCGACGCGGAAATCGACGGGCAAAAAAAAAATTGCAGTTTAGATCCGACGGTGTAAGAGACTTACGCCTGTCGGATCCAATGGATATCTATGCGTAACTGATTCTAAGAATCGGGCGCATAGATACGACGGGTCGGATTAGGACTTACGGCGGCGTACATGGCGCTGCGCCGTCGTAAGTCCTTTCAGAATCTGGCCCTTAGTGTTTATTTGATTTAATAATAACGCGCTGTTAATTGTAATTTATTGGGTCTTGTTTCCGTTCATTATTGTAATTTTGAGTCTTCATTGAATGTAATTGTATCTTAATTATTTCCTTTGGGATTAATAAAGTATTCTGAAAAATCTGATCTTTCCACCCAAAAAAAAAAAAAAAAAAAATCCTAAAAATTTCAGGTTTTTTTTTTCCCCGGTGTCGGCCAATCCAAACGTTGGAGCCGAAATCCCCCGCTTCCTCCAATCGCCGGGTCCGCCCAGCAGAAAAGTGAATTAAGTAGAACGCAAACAAGCCGCTTCCCTTATAAATCTAATCCTTATCTGATTGGAGATTTGTCTCTTCCTGTCTGTGGAATCTCCGAACTAGTCTTTTATTTTTGGATTGCGGGGGAGGGGGAGGGGTTACAAATTGCCTGTTGAACCCTTTAAGCGAACGGCAGCAACCTCCGAATTACCCATAATGGCCATAATCAAGCCTTATTGGCCGTCTTATTTCCCATCTAAACAAGCAATTACGAGCGGCGGAACTTAATAAATCCCGCGCGATTTACACAGCTGACCCCATGAGAAATTAGAAACGGAGCGTTTCCTTCCCATCCCCCCCCCCATTACCATCTCCTCTCCTTTCTCTGAACCGGCAACCGCGGCTTCGCCTCTCATGGCGCTCCATATTTAATAACGCAATTTATATTCCGCTCTCTTCGCATAAACTATTGTAAAGGCGCTCTAATGTAAAAATACATCTGGCCTGTCAATAGTTTATCTTCTAGATCAGCGTCTGAATCCCTCGCCGGGCCCTGACATATCGCCGCGCCGGAGTCTAACGAATATAAAGGTGCAAATTAGACGGCCGGCGTTAATGCTCTTCATAAAACCCAATGATGGAGGCTCGGTCTGCCTTCTCCCCCCCCCTCTATTTTTGCCGCGGCTTGATGCCGCCGCGCAATAAATAAGATTTACTTAATGGGAAGCGGGTGCCAGGATAGCGAGCGTGCGAGCGCGCACATCTGACTGTGCCCGCCACAGGTTGAAGAGGCAGCTGCCCGATGCGACAGCGGATTTATGTTAATGGTCTCCTTGCAAAGTCGTGGCCTCGGCGGTGTAAATGGCGTCCTATCTCTCCGGCGTGCCTCGCCTGCCAATAAAACTGTCACCAGGAGATGGGAATCAAGAGAGGCCGGGCGGGGGAGGGAAGGCGAAGGGGGGGGACGCATGGGGACTGTGGGGGTTTAAAAGGACACGGCGTGCGTCTGGCTGTGCATCACAGCGGACATTTCCTGCGCGATCTGAAAGGTTAAGAGCGCCAATCTTTTACTCGGGCACTTTTCACGGAGACGTCACCGCGGTTAATACACTGCTGATCCGGCGCCCGTAGTTTCGGGTCCGGTCGTTGGCAATTCGGGGTGCGCCGAGTTACAATAAACGATCGCGTTCCTTAGAAAGCCGGGAACTCGGGCGTCCTATGCCTCACACACGACCGGTTTTCCTCAAGCCTGCCTTGCATACACACGGTCACACAAAAGTCTGGTGAACTTTTGACTGCCAAGAACGCGGTGACGTAAAAGACTACGATGAGCCAACAAAATGAAGTTCTATGCTTCCGAGCATGCGTCAAATTGTTTACGAGCATGTGCGTTTTTTCCCGTCGGAAAAGCATACAGACAAATGCCTAGATTCAGGTACGTTGCCACAACTTTGCGGCGGCGTAGCTTAAGGCATTTAAGCTACGCCGCCGTAAGTTAGCGAGGCAAGTACATGATTCACAATGTACTTGCCTGCTATGTTACGGCGGCGTAGCCTAAAGCGGGCGGGTGTAAGGGCGCCAAATTCAAATGTGTGTAAGGGGGGCGTGTTTTATGTTAATAAGGCTTGACCTTACGTTTTTGACGTTTTCTTTTACTGCGCATGCGCCGGGCGCCTACATCTCCCAATGTGCATTGCGCCTAAGTACGCCGCACGGGCCTATTGATTTTGACGTGGACGTAAACAACGTAAATCCCGATTCACAGACGACTTACGCAAACGACGTAAACATTTCGAATTTCGCCGTGGGAACGGCGGCCATACTTAACATAGCTCTAACTTTAGGCCGGCCTATCTCTAACGTAAACGGCGTAAAAGTACTGCGTCGGCCGGGCGTACGTTCGTGAATCGGCGTATCTACTAATTTACATATTCTACGCCGACCGCAATGGAAGCGCCACCTAGCGGCCATCCGAAATATTGCAATCTAAGATAGGACGGCGCAAGCCGTCGTATCTTAGATGTTTAAGCGTATCTCTGTTTGAGCATACGCTTAAACATAAGTCGGCGTAGATTCTGAGTTAGGTCGGCTTATCTACTGATAAGCCGGCCTAACTCTACCTGAATCTACCTAAAACAGTTTTCCCGCTAGGATTTTTTCCTGTTTGTTTTCCGGCAGTTCTCCCGTCGGAAAAAACTGCGATGGAGCATACACACGGGCGGAATTCCTGGCCAAAAGCTCTCATCACAGTTTTTCCGAAGGGAAAACCGGTCGTGTGTACGAGACATAAGCATCTGCGTGGAAGGAGAAGCGGCAGAATGCAGCAAAAATCTATAGGTTACCAAAGCACGACCTCGCCACGCACATGATAAACCAACAGATATCAAGATATTCGCAGGGCCGGGACAAGGGGTGGGCGAGAGGAACGACTGTCCCGGCACAATGGTTTCTTGTAGGGATGAGGTGTCTTCCTTCTGTTACAAGGCAGTAGTGACAGCGGCAGTGATTTTGACAAGCTAGTGACTGTTGGACGTAGAATCCCCTAAGCTTGCACATCATGAATGAGGGGGGGGGGCACAATTTGGCATCAATTTGGCATCTTTTGGCACCGTGTCCCGGTGCCCTGTCGAGAAATGCCCCCTGTCGAATAATGGCCGCCCGCCACTGTGCAGCCGAAAGCCGCCGAACACCGGAATTTACGATCAGCTGTAGACGGCGCCTGCACACAATAGCCGACATTGTGCCACACGCTCCCGATGCTCGGCAAGTCTGCAAGGGGCGGATTTCTTCATGATGGGCGCATGTGAGGGGCGGATGCCTACAGAAGGGGGCGTATTTTGTAAATTCAGCCCTTAGGAAAGCCCATTGTAGAAGTCTACAATGGGCTTTCTTATTGGCTATCTGTTTAGATGGTTGCTGTTAAGATGGTTTAGCTAGCCAACACAAGCAATAGCCCTGCCCATCATTACAAAATACGCCCCCTTCTGTAGGCATCCGCCCCTCACATGCGCCCATCATGAAGAAATCCGCCCCTTGCAGAGTCGCACGAGCATCGGGAGCGAGTGGCACAGTGTCGGCTATTGTGCGCAGGCGCCGTCTACAGCTGATCGTAAATTCCGATGTTCGGAGGCTTTCGGCGGCTCCGTACTGCACAGTTTTTTTTATATATATATTTTTTTTTAATTAAAGGGCCCAGAGGTCCCAGGGCCCTGGATGGCTACCCCCCCCCCTTTTTATATATATTTTTTTTGTAAAGGGCCCAAAGGTCCCCAGGGCAACCCCCCCTCCCTGCCCAATTCATGGCACCCCCCTGCTTTTCAATTTTCTTAATTAGCGGCAGCACCCCCGTTTCTCAATTTGAGGCGGTAGCACCACCCGGTTCTCTGCTCCAGGGAGCCCATGCCTGAATCTGTGTAAGGGGCCCCATAATTCCTGATGGTGGCCCTAATCATGTGAGATGAAGAGGGGGCCACATGGGCAAACAGCTAGATTCTGGACATCCTCCAGCCAGGAAAGGAGGCGGAGCTCTCTCTGACTTGCTGCAGCTTCTAATGCACGTTGTGAGAAGCTCACAGTTTGCTGCCTATCGTACAATGCTCCGGAAGTCACGTGGCGGCCAACTGCGCATGCGCGATGCCTTGCGTTCCAAACGCAAATGTGATGCGTTCCAATGGATTCACGACAGTACACACCAGTGAAACCTCAGTCGGCATCCAGGCTCTTTTCTTAACATCCCCGTGGATTGGAGGATGGTAAAAAAAGAGCCAGGAGGCCGAGCGAGCGGAGCGAGCCGTCCGAGCGAATCGAGGACTTGAGGCCGACTGTATGCCGGGTTCGCTGGTGTGTACTGTCGTAAATCCATTGGAACGCATCGCACTTGCGTTTGGAACACATCGCGCATGCGCAGTTGGCCACCACGTGACTTCCGCAGCATTCTACGATAGGCAGCAAACTGTGACACTACACCGGTACAACTGTGCAAGACTGAAGGGAAGGTCGGGGGTCAGATCTATCCCACACGATCGTTTACTGACTATTGATGATTGCTTGTGTTTGAACGCCTCTTCTACCTCTCCGGTTTTGGGTCACGCCATATGACGGTTCCGGCGTAATCGCGCGCATCGCCCTCCCTGAGAATAGCTGTGCCACGCCATCCGTTACCGCGCTCCACAAGCAGCTGGCATGCCAGGAAGGAGGTCTCTCCTACTACTTTTATTATTAATTACTACACGGGTAGCGCAATCCTCAGCGGGCGCAGCCAAGAACCGTTCCGCCGAGCCATTAAACAAAGGTGTTCTCTGCACTTGTTTTGGCAATTATGACTTTTTTTTTTTTTTTTACGAAATTGTAATTACCTCTTTTGCTTTATTTGCCCGTTTAGAAGCCGTACATTCATTTTTAATTTGGTGCGAATGCAGATTTTAATTAAGAGCATTGCCGCTAGAAACATAAAACATGTTAATATGGTAATAATGGCGGAGGAACAAGCGAAGCGGGGGGAATAGGCGTCCATCTTAAAAGTAACCCAGACGGTTGGTGTCAGCCGGGAGGAATAGCGCTCTCATTATTCGTCGCAGGGGTTGTCCGCCGCCGGGTGACTAAGCGCCGCGGCAATTTTTCTGTTTATTTAAAGGGCCGCTGAACCCGAAAGGGCATTATTTTCAGCTACTGAATTATGAAAATAAATATATATTATTTTTATGATGACTTCGCAAAAGTCTGAAGAACTGAACATTATTAAAGATACAAATTATCTGACGAAGGACGCCATATTGCTCAACGCAGAGCTCACTTCCTCCGGCAGAAGAAAGCTCCTGACTATCGGCTCGCTCAGGCTTTGTATTCCTTCCATGCTGTGCTTCTCACTTCATTCAATATAGCAGGAGATCCCAACCTTAGAGGGACCCGGGCCCGAAAATCTCTTCCAGAACCTTTCATACCCCAACAGTAAAAAGAAAAAAGGTTATAGCCATACAATGGAACTATAGTTGTTTCGTGGTCAGTAGGAGGAAAAGGTGCTCTGACCTTGGTGTCAATGGAAGGAAATATATAGGGAGCATTAGAGGCTCTGGATGAGGCCCGGGAGTTGGAAGGTTATGGATGGGGCCCGGGAGTTGGAAGGTTATGGATGGGTGGCTAGAAGGCTCTTGATGAGACTAAAGGGACTGGACATCTGAATGCCTCTAGATGGGGAGGGGGGTGGTGGAAGGCCTTTGGATGGGGCGGGACGAGCTGGAAGGCCTGGAAAAGACTAGGGGGTGTGGGTTGCAGTGGTCTGGATGGGACCGGAAGGCTCTGGATGGGGTTGGAGGAGCTGGAAGGCCTGGAAAGGACTTGAGGGGGGGGGGGGTTTAAGTGGTCTGGATGGGACTAGAAGGCTCTGGACGGGTCTGGATTTCTGAACGACTCTAGATGGGCATGTGGGGGTGGAAGGCCCATGGATGGGGCTGGAGGAGCATGAAGGCCTGGATGGGACTGGAAGGCTCTGGATGGGGCTGGATTTCTGAATGGCTCTAGATGGGGATGTGGGGGTGGAAGGCCTTTGGATGGGGCGGGATGAGCTGGAAAAGACTAGGGGGTGTGGGTTGCAGTGGTGTGGATGGGACCGGAAGGCTCTGGATGGGCCTGGAGGAGCTGGAAGGCCTGGAAAAGACTGGGGGGGGGTTGAAGTGGTCTGACTCTGGATGGGACTGGAAGGCTCTGGACGGGTCTGAATTTCTGAACGGCTCTAGATGGGCATGTGGGGGAGGAAGGCCCATGGATGGGGCTGGAGGAGCATGAAGGCCTGGAAAAGACTGGGGGGTACTAAGGGAGATTGGGGGCACTGTGAGACTCTGTTAAAGGTTAAGGCACCATGGAGAGCTGGAGGCTCTGCAGCTGATTGGAGAGGGGGCCTATTGGGGAAGGAATTTACAGGAGATGATGGGCATTGTGGAAGGGTGGGGGGGGCATTGTGAGGATTTGGGGCACCCTGGGTGGTTGAGGGGCACTGCAATTCACTGTGGGAGTTTCTGGGCACTATGGTTGGCACTATATGGTTTGGGGACACTATAGGAGGCACTATATGGTTTGGGGACACTATGGTTGGCACTATATGGTTTGGGGACACTATAGGAGGCACTATATGGTTTGGGGGCACTATGGGAGGCACTATATGGTTTGGGGACACTATGGTTGGCACTATATGGTCTGGGGGGCACTATAAAAGGCACTATATGGTTGGGGGGCACTGTAGGAGGCACTATATGGTTTGGGAACACTATGTGAGGCACAGTATGGTTTGGGGGGCACTATGGGAGCTTAGGGGATCTGTAGCTGACTGGTTTCTGTCAGGGGTCTGAGGGGGGGCACAGTGGGAGGTCGGAGGCACTGTGTGGGCTTTAAGCTCTCCGATAGACCGAGGGCACTGTGGGCACTATCAGAGGTTCCGCTCTATAGCATTCATATATTCTTATTCATCTGTCAACATAGTTGTAAAAATCCTTTCACTACACAACAGCCAGAGGTGTGGCCAGTTAGCGGTCATTCATACAGAACAGGACCGCGAACAAGCCCTCACCCTCGACCACTGTCAGAAGGTGATGACAAATCTAAAATTTTACAGTTGTCACCGGAACAAAAATACAGAATCTTCCAACTCTCCAAACTTTAGAAATCTGAAATCAGGCTTGCAGAAAGAATGGCTGCTGTGTCAGATAAAGAGCCGAACAATGGGATTTAAGGAGTGCAATTACAGAGAAGAGAATAGGGGTCCGGGGGGGGGCATGGGCATTTCCGTAGGCGGGCACAAGGGTTTCTCCATAGGGGTCTGAGTGCGGTATTTAGCCGCCTGGCTGGAGTCGTCCTTTAACTCTCAGCTTTCACTTCAGAGACGGATCAGCCTGCGGAGATCTTCGGGGAGGTGAGCGAGGTTTTGGCCCCGGAGCGCCGCGCCGCTCCATCTCCCTGCCCTGCGCACTCATCCGTCCTGTCTATTTTTACCGCCAAAGCTCTCTGCCCCCCCCCCCCCCCAATAATAGCAGAAGTGCTTGTTCTCCCGGCTCGCGGCTGTGTTTTATAAATAATGCAGAGGCCTTATTTACTGACAGGTTGTAGCGGCAGCGAGAAGAAATGATGTGAAATCAGGACTCATGAATAATGGATGGAGGCGGATTGACTCCAGCTTTCCTCCCTGGCGCTCTGTCCTTTTCTCACCACCCCCCCTCCCCCCAGAACCACCGCCGCCTCCCCGAGTCTTAACAGGGTAACACCTCATCATACGAGGCGATAACCCTGCCAGACGCAGAACATCGCTCTGCAATATCGCAGGGCCAAAATAAACAAAGGCCTTATTGATGGGTGACAACTCGCAATGGGGGTCAGCTGCTGCGGCACCATCACACCCTGTACCGGGGGGGATAATGGGGGCCAGAGAAAACACAAATGTCCCTGTTATATCATACAATGTGACAGATATACAATGTACTATAATATACTATATCTGGTGATGTCACTCCTCTATAATATATCTTATATCTGGAGAGCGGTGATGTCACTCCTGTATAATATATTTTATATCTGGAGAGCGGTGATGTCACTCCTCTATAATATATATTATATCTGGAGAGCGGTGATGTCACTCCTCTATAATATATCTTATATCTGGAGAGCGGTGATGTCACTCCTCTATAATATATCTTATATCTGGAGAGCGGTGATGTCACTCCTGTATAATATATCTTATATCTGGGGAGTGGTGATGTCACTCCTCTATAATATATATTATATCTGGAGAGCGGTGATGTCACTCCTCTATAATATAACATATCTGGAGAGCGGTGATGTCACTCCTGTATAATATATTTTATATCTGGAGGGCGGTGATGTCACTCCTCTATAATATATCTTATATCTGGAGAGCGGTGATGTCACTCCTGTATAATATATCTTATATCTGGGGAGTGGTGATGTCACTCCTCTATAATATATATTATATCTGGAGAGCGGTGATGTCACTCCTCTATAATATATATTATATCTGGAGAGCGGTGATGTCACTCCTCTATAATATATCTTATATCTGGAGAGCGGTGATGTCACTCCTCTATAATATATCTTATATCTGGAGAGCGGTGATGTCACTCCTGTATAATATATCTTATATCTGGAGGGCGGTGATGTCACTCCTGTATAATATACCTTAAATTTGGAGAGCAGTGATGTCAATCCTGTACTATATATCTTATATCTAAAGAGCGACAATGCCACTTGTATATAATATACAGTGGAACCTTGGATAATCCGTTCCAGGAGAATGCTCGTAATCCAAAGTACTCGCATATCAAAGCGAGTTTCCCCATAGAAGTCAATGGAAGCAAAAATAATTTGTTCCGCATTGACTTCTATGGCATGCAATACCGCATGTGGCCAGAGGTGGGGGGGGGCTCCGGAGAGCCTTAAAAATACATAGGGCTAGATTCACATAGCCCGCCCTACTTTGCGGCGGCGTAGTGTATCGTGTTTACACTACGCCGCCGTAAGTTAGCGAGGCAAGTACATGATTCACAAAGTACTTGCCTGCTAAGTTACGGCGGCGTAGCCTAAAGCGAGCGGGCGTAAGGGCGCCTAATTCAAAATAGGTTAAGGGGGCGTGTTTTATGTTAATTTTTGTTGACCTGACGTGATTGATGTTTTTTTGGAACTGCGCATGCGCCGTCCGCCTACATATCCCAGTGTGCATTGCGGCAAAGTACGCCGCACGGGTCTATTGGTTTCGACGTGGACGTAAATGACGTAAATCCCTATTCACGGACGACTTACGCAAACAACGTAAAATTTTCGAATTTCGACGCGGGAACGACGGCCATACTTAACATTACTATTCCAGCTATTTGATGGAATAACTTTAGGCCTGAAAGTGCGTTACGTAAACGGCGTATCTGTACTGCGGCGGCCGGGCGTACGTTCGTGAATAGGCATATCTAGTGATTTACATATTCTACGCCGACCGCAATGGAAGCGCCACCTAGCGGCCAGCCTAAATATTGCAACCTAAGATAGGACGGCGCAAGCCGTCGTATCTTAGATAGGTTTAAGTGTATCTCAGTTTGAGAATACACTTAAACTTAGATCGGCGCAGATTCCGAGTTAGGTCGGCGTATCTACTGATACGCCGACCTAACTCTTACTGAATCTGGCTATTAGAAAGGCTCTGGGACAGCTCAGCTGAACGCGTAACTGAGTTTTTCGAGTTTTTCTGAGGATTTCCGAACGGCTGTGTTGTGGAATGCCACACTCCAATGGTCATAGGTCATTCCATAGACCCAATCACGGACCCCATTCCATATTTTGATGCCTCTTCCCATATCACAGCCCTACAAAGCTAAAATAACAACCACCGGGGGCCGAAATAGTCGCGTCATCCTTGGAGGTGTGAAACGGCGGCCCAGCCATGGCGAGCAATGCGGCAGATTCGCTTTGCAGAAGTAAACAAAAAAAAAAATACAAACAGATGGATAATTAGATATTAATCTCATCCTTCCACTTCCACGTGCGTTCTCCTCCGCACATCACCCGACCGCCGCGCCGGGGGACCGCCGTCTCTCCTCTACGCAAATACAGCTGACTGCGCAGCCTGGCTTTAATATCCGCACGCCGCCTGACCCATTTCTAATAGCACATAAATCACGGGGAAAAGCAGCCGCGTCCGGGAGGTCATTATATCCTCCTCTCTGACCCTCCACTCGATTAGTCAAATTCCAACACCTACAGTCGCGGCTCCGCAGACGGCTGCTGAACGTTTACCGCCGCCGCATTTGGGGATCAGCGCGCTCCTCTGAGGAATTAAGTTAATTGAGGCTTTCAGCTCGGTATTGTGCTGCTATCTCTCCACCCCCCCCCCTTCCCCCTCCTCCCCGCAAGCTGCTCCCGGGCGCCGGGGCCGCATTAATTTTGCAAAGAACAGGTGTGGGATAAAGGATGCGAGGAGAGCGCCGCCAAAGAGAGAGCGAGGAAAAGAGACGGAGCGAAGAGGATGCATAGAAAAGAGACGGAGCGAGGAGGACCCACAGAAGAAAGATGGAGCGAGGAGGACCCACAGAAAAGAGACGACGCGAGGAGGACCCACAGAAAAGAGACGGAGCGAGGAGGACCCACAGAAAAGAGACGGAGCAAGGAGGACCCACAGAAAAGAGACGGAGCGAGGAGGACCCAAAGAAAAGAGACGGAGCGAGGAGGACCCACAGAAAAGAGACGGAGCGAAGAGGATGCATAGAAAAGAGACGGAGCGCAGAGGACGCACAGAAAAGAGACGGACCGAGGAGGACCCACAGAAAAGAGACGGGGCGAGGAGGACCCACAGAAAAGAGACGGGGCGAGGAGGACCCACAGAAAAGAGACGGAGCGAGGAGGACCCACAATAAAGAGACGGAGCGAGGAGGACCCACAGAAAAGAAACGGAGCGAGGAGGACCCACAGAAAAGAGACGGAGCGAGGAGGACCCACAGAAAAGAGACGGAGCAAGGAGGACCCACAGAAAAGAGACGGGGCGAGGAGGACCCACAGTAAAGAGACGGAGCGAGGAGGACCCACAGAAAAGAGACGGAGCGAGGAGGACACAGAGAGAAGAGACGGAGCGAGGAGGACCCACAGAAAAAAAGACGGAGCGAGGAGGACCCACAGAAAAGAGACGGACCGAGGAGGACGCAGAGAGAAGAGACGGAGCGAGGAGGACCCACAGAAAAGAGACGGAGCGAGGAGGACGCACAGAAAAGAAACGGAGCGAGGAGGACGCACAGAAAAGAAACGGAGCGAGGAGGACGCAGAGAGAAGAGACGGAGCGAGGAGGACCCACAGAAATGAGACAGAGCGAGGAGGACCCACAGAAAAGAGACGGAGCGAGGAGGACGCAGAGAGAAGAGACGGAGCGAGGAGGACCCACAGAAAAGAGATGGAGCGAGGAGGACCCACAGAAAAGAGACGGAGCAAGGAGGACGCAGAGAGAAGAGACGGAGCGAGGAGGACTCACAGAAAAGAGACGGAGCGAGGAGGACCCACAGAAAAGAGACGGGGCGAGGAGGACCCACAGAAAAGAGACGGGGCGAGGAGGACCCACAGAAAAGAGACGGAGCGAGGAGGACCCACAATAAAGAGACGGAGCGAGGAGGACCCACAGAAAAGAAACGGAGCGAGGAGGACCCACAGAAAAGAGACGGAGCGAGGAGGACCCACAGAAAAGAAACGGAGCGAGGAGGACCCACAGAAAAGAGACGGAGCGAGGAGGACCAACAGAAAAGAGACGGAGCGAGGAGGACCCACAGTAAAGAGACGGAGCGAGGAGGACCCACAGAAAAGAGACGGAGCGAGGAGGACCCACAGAAAAGAGATGGAGCGAGGAGGACCCACAGAAAAGAGACGGAGCGAGGAGGACCCACAGAAAAGAGATGGAGCGAGGAGGACGCAGAGAGAAGAGACGGAGCGAGGAGGACCCACAGTAAAGAGACGGAGCGAGGAGGACCCACAGAAAAGAGATGGAGCGAGGAGGACGCAGAGAGAAGAGACGGAGCGAGGAGGACCCACAGTAAAGAGACGGAGCGAGGAGGACCAACAGAAAAGAGACGGGGCGAGGAGGACCCACAGAAAAGAGACGGGGCGAGGAGGACCCACAGAAAAGAGACGGAGCGAGGAGGACCCACAGTAAAGAGACGGAGCGAGGAGGACCCACAGAAAAGAAACGGAGCGAGGAGGACCCACAGAAAAGAGACGGAGCGAGGAGGACCAACAGAAAAGAGATGGAGCGAGGAGGACCCACAGAAAAGAGACTGAGCGCGGAGGACGCACAGAAAAGAGACGGGGCGAGGAGGACCCACAGAAAAGAGACGGAGTGAGGAGGACCAACAGAAAAGAGATGGAGCGAGGAGGACCCACAGAAAAGAGACGTAGCGAGGAGGACCCACAGAAAAGAGACAGAGCGAGGAGGACGCAGAGAGAAGAGACGGAGCGAGGAGGACCCACAGTAAAGAGACGGAGCGAGGAGGACCCACAGAAAACAGACGGAGCAAGGAGGACCCACAGAAAAGAGACGGAGGGAGGAGGACCCACAGTAAAGAGACGGAGCGAGGAGGACCCCCAGAAAAGAGACGGAGCAAGGAGGACCCACAGAAATTAGAAGGAGCGAGGAGGACGCACAGAAAAGAGACGGAGCGAGGAGGACCCACAGAAAAGAGACGGAGCGAGGAGGACCCACAGAAAAGAGACGGAGCGAGGAGGACCCACAGAAAAGAGACGGAGCGAGGAGGACCCACAGAAAAGAGACTGAGCGAGGAGGACCCACAGTAAAGAGACGGAGCAAGGAGGACGCAGAGAGAAGAGACGGAGCGAGGAGGACGCACAGAAATTAGAAGGAGCGAGGAGGACGCAGAGAGAAGAGACGGAGCGAGGAGGACGCACAGAAAAGAGACGGAGCGAGGAGGACCCACAGAAAAAAGACGGAGCGAGGAGGACCTACAGTAAAGAGACAGAGCGAGGAGGACCCACAGAAAAGAGACGGAGCGAGGAGGACCCACAGAAAAGAGACGGAGCGAGGAGGACGCACAGAAAAGAGGTGGAGCGAGGAGGACGCACAGAAAAGAGGTGGAGCGAGGAGGATGCACATATCACCGCTGATGACATCCGTCGCTCCATAGAGATGCATGGTCTGCCTGAAAAACTGACAGGCGGACCTGGACGGTCTGCATGTGTGAAAGGGGCCTCAGTGCTCTGGATTGAGACAAGTACTCACTATAGAGGGATGTGCTTTGTTCATATTTCATGTCTTTTATTATGAATGGGCTATTAATGCACCAGGACAGATAAACAAAAGGACTTACAAGGGTTACATTTCAAAAACATAACGCCCCACAACGCGCGATATATGCGCTGTGCCACGCTACAGTGCAATGTGTGTTGAGCTTCATTCTCATTTTCCCGAGTTCTAATCACTACGAATGACACGCACATAAAGCGGGCGTGTCGCTGTGCGTTGTGGGAACGTGTGCATGAGCCCTTTCACATTTGATTTTAGAAATTTATGTGTGGGCCAAAAAATGGAGGGAAAATACCATGATACAGACAAACACCCATCAACAGGTATTAATCTTCCCCCTTCCGAGTACCCGCCGGGCATCATCAGCAGCTGGCAGTACATTTTATTGTCCGAAGTGGAAAGGAGGAGATTCCCTTTAAGTGGACATCGCAGGAAATGCACAGAGGATGGAAGGTCAGGAGATGAGGGAAGAATTAGACGATAAACGCCGGGGAGGAGGCGATTTCCAGTCAGACGTCAGATGGACTTTATTTACACAAGGGGTCAAGTTTGCTGAGGTAAAATGGCTCCAGCTGTGCCATCCCCTGGGAAGGAGCGTAATGATTGGCTCCAAGTCCCATTTCGACATTCAGCTTCTGCCGTTGCCGGTTGCCTCACCTCTATGAATCTAAACCCATAAAAGAAAAACAGGCGGAATGCTCCTTGGTCCCAGCTCTGCCCTCTAAAAGGGAAGCTGAACAGCAAGGAGCCATGTGACATGAGGCTGCAGTGCTCAAAGAGAAGTTCCTTATTGGCTATCCATGCAATCTGGTTAATATTTAGTGAAACAAGCCACGGGAGCAGCGTGACACCACCATGTGGCTTGGAAACGACCCCCGTTACTGGGGAAGCCGTTGTCACCATAGCCCGCTCTTTCCTCTCATCACATCCCATACTGACAATAAAGGGCTCCCATGAATGACAGATGTGAACGGTTTGGGGACGGCGCTGTCATGCGGCTCTGGCTGCTGAGCAATGCGCAATCCAGGGGAAGCCGCTGAGGGATAAAAGCAGAGGCTCGGCCATTGCAATTAATATCTAATTCTCCCTTAACACCCATCAAATTAAAGCGGCGTTCGGGGCTTGGCGGAGTTGGCACTGCGGAGCGTTATTCCATAATGAGGTTTAATAGGTCTGAACTGCATTTAATGGCACCTCAGTGTTAGTTTATGATGATTTAATTCACCAGGGGGGAGGGGGGTGCACTGCTTTTATGTGTTTTTTTTCTCTCTCTGGCTGATCTATACATTGGCTGAGAAATGGCGGCAGTTACTCCCCCCCCCCAGGATATGATGAACTACATGCACCAGCATACTCCAAGCCAATTTACCTATATTAATTCTCTATTTATAGATCCTCGGAAATATTCAAGAAAAACATATTTACTCCACCCAATACAATAGTTTAGCATTAGGTACAATGCAATAAGGGTCTGGTCTAGGGCAGTGCATTGTACATACTGTACGTATTCAGTATATGGACACCTGACCAATACACCTACCTATACAAGGATGAGCTTGGGTTTGAACCCATGTGCTGGCCAATGAGTTGTGGAGGATTCCCCTGGAAGGCTGCTATCATTGCCAGGTCAATGAGTTGTGGGTGGAGGATTCCTCCTGGAAGGCTGCTATCAGTGCTGTGTCAATGGTCTGTGGGTGAAGGATTCCCCCTGGAAGGCTGCTATCAGTGCCAAGCCAATGGGCTGTGGGTGGAGGATTCCCCCTGGAAGGCTGCTATCAGTGCCAGGCCAATGAGTTGTAGGTGGAGGATTCCCCCTGGAAGGCTGCTATCAGTGCCAAGCCAATGAGTTGTGGGTGGAGGATTCCCCCTGGAAGGCTGCTATCAGTGCCAGGCCAATGAGTTGTAGGTGGAGGATTCCCCCTGGAAGGCTGCTATCAGTGCCAGGCCAATGAGTTGTAGGTGGAGGATTCCCCCTGGAAGGCTGCTATCAGTGCCAAGCCAACGAGCTGTGGGTGAAGGATTCCCCCTGGAAGGCTGCTATCATTGCTGGACCAATGAGCTGTGGATGGAGAATTCCCCCTGGAAGGCTATTGGTGCCAGGCCAATGAGTTGTAGTTGGAGGATTCCCCCTGGAACACTGCTATCAGTGCAAGGCCAATAAGCTGCGGGTCGAGGATTCCCCCTGGAAGGCTGCTATTGCTATCAGTGCAAGGCCAATGAGCTGTGGGTAGAGGATTCCCCCTGGAAGGCTGCTATTGCTATCAGTGCCGGGCCAATGAGCTGCGGGTAGAGGATTCCCCACCCGCAGCTACAAGCATTCAAAGTGGAAGGGATGCTCATGACATCATGACATGACCTAATATGACCACATGAGTTTGGGCCAAACCTAAGCTCATCCCTAACCTATATGGCCAAAAGTATGTGAACCCCACCCCTCCAAATAATGGGGATTTAGGTGTCTCCGGTGAAGGGTCCTGTTAATACCACATCATACAAAGACATTGTAGACAATGTGGTCTTCCAACCTTGTGCCAACAGTTTGGTGAAGACCCTTTTGTATTCCACCATGACTGTACCCCTGTGTACATAAAGACACGGTGTGACCAGTTTGATGTGGAAGAACTTGAGTGTCCTGTACAGAGTCCTGACCTCAACTCTACTGAGTTGCTTTGGGATGAATTGGAGCCCCAGCAGTGAGCCAGGTCTCACCCAATATCGATACCTTGACCTCATAAATGGGCATAAATTCCCACAGACACCATCCAAAATTCTACGGAAAGCCTTCCCAGAAGAATGGAGGGTAGGATGGGCAACTCCATATTAATGGCAATGGGGGGGGGGGGGCAGGGCAACTCCAACTTAACCACCTCATGAACGCTCGATAGCCGAAAGACACCTACAGCGTGGCTCTCTCGTATCTCACGCAGCGGGCGTGCTTTGTGACCTCAGATCGTGGTAAACAGACAATTACAGCAGCCTTTTACCATGTGAATAGCTGTGTCCAATCACAGCTGATCACATATAAAACAGACTTGCCAGTAATCAGCAGTCCTTTCTTCACGCGCAATCAAAGGAGAGACGCTAACTGTCAATTCTGACACATTTATACTGATAATCAGGGCACTCATCATCAGTACAGCCCCATCAGTGCCAATCAGTGCAGCTTATCTTTGCCCATCAATGTAGCATCATCAGGGCCCTTCAGTGCAGCCTATCATGGCCCATTAGTGCAGCCTTATCAGTGCAGCCTCATCAGTGTAGTCTATCAGGGCCCTTCAGTGCAGCCTCATCAGCGCGCATCAGTGAAGAAGAAAAAATTATTATTTGCAAAATGTTATAACAGAAACTTTTTTCGTTTGTTTAGCAAAAAAAATCAGGCGATTAAATAACACCAAAAGAACGCTCTATGGGCCAGATTCAGGTAGAATTACGTTACGCTGCGGCGGCGTAACGTATCCCATTTACGTTACACCGCCGCAGGTTTACAGCGTAAGTGCCTGATTTACAAAGCACTTACCTGTAAACTTGCGGCGGTGTAACGTAAATCCGCTCGGCGCAAGCCCGCCTAATTCAAATGGGGCGGGCACCATTTAAATTAGGCGCGTTCCCGCGCCGAGCGTACTGCGCATGCTCCGTCCATCAAATTACCCGACGTGCATTGCGCTAAATGATGTCGCAAGAACGTCATTGGTTTCGACGTTACCGTAAATGGCGTCCAGCACCATTCGCAAACGACGTGATATTTAAAATTTCGGCGCGGGAACGACGGCCATACTTAACATTGTTAGACCACCTAGGAGGCAGCCTTAACTTTACGACGCGTATCGCTACGGAAACTACGTAAATTTGGATCGACGGGCAAAGCGGACGTTCGTGAATCGGCGTAACTAGTCATTTGCATATTCTACACCGACCGTAATGGCCTCGCCACCTAGCGGCCGGCCTAGAATTGCAGCCTAAGATCCGACGGTGTAACACAGTTACACCTGTCGGATCTTAGGGCTATCTATGCGTAACTGATTCTATGAATCAGTCGCATAGCTACGACGGCGTATCAGGAGATACGCCGTCGTATCTCTTTTATGAATCTGGCCCTATCTGTCTAAAAAAAAAAAAAAAATTCTAATGAGTACAGTGTTGCATGACTGCGCAATTGTCATGCGAAGTGTGACAGCGCTGACAGATGAAAATTGTCCTGGGCAGGAAGGGGTGAAAGTGCCCAGTATTGAAGTGGTTAATGGCCAAGGGGCAACTCCCAATAATAGCCATGGTTTTGGAACAGGAACCCAACAAGCTCACCTTGGTGTGATGGTCAGGTGGCCACCAACTTAAGGGCGCGCAATTCAAATGTATGTGATGGGGGCGTGTTTTATGTTAATACGTCGTGACCCGACGTAAATTACGTTTTTTTTTAACGGCAAACGACGTAAAAAAAAATGCGTACGTTTGTGGATCGCCGTATATAGCTAATTTGCATACTCGACGCGGAATTCAACGGAAACGCCACCTAGCGGCCAGCGTAAATATGCACCTACGATCCGACGGCGTACTAAGACGTACGCCAGTCGGATCGAGCCCAGATTCCGTCGTATCTTGTTTTGTGGATACAAAACAAAGATACGACGGGGGAACTTTGAAATTACGCAGCGTATCAATAGATACGCCGGCGTAATTCGTTTGAGGATCTGGCCCTTACTTTCTGCCCTCTATCCTAGAATGAGGACCCCACCACCTTATTTTTAGGATTTGTAGACACAAGGGGCCAGATTCACGTAGCGCAGCGGATCTATAGATCCGCTCGATCTACGTGAATTAAGATCCACTCCCGCAAGTTTAGGAGGCAAGTGGCTAATTCACAAACCACTTACCTCCAAACTTGCGACGGCGGATCCTAAATCCCCCAGCGGAATTCAAATTCCGCGGCTAGGGGAGTGTCATATTTAATTCAGGCGCGTTCCCGCGCCGATTTAAATGCGCATGCGTCGTCCGGGGAATTTCCCGGCGTGCATTGCTCCCACTGACGTCACTAGGACGTCAGTGGTTGCGACGTGAGCGGGACTTGCGACGCGCGTGTTCGTGAATCGGCGTACGCAAACGACGTAGGAAAATTCAAATTCGATGCGGGAACGCCGGCTATACTTAACATTGGCTGCGCCTGATAAAAGAAGGGGTAAGTATACGACGGAAAACCGCTACGGAAACGACGTAAGAACACTGCGACGGGTCCGCGTACGTTCGTGAATTTGCGTATCTCGCTGATTTACATATTATTTATCGTAAATCAGCGGGAACGCCCCTGGCGCCATTTTTAAATTGAAAATAAGATCCGACAATGTAACACATTGTAACACTGTCGGATCTTAGCCCTATCTATGCGTATCTGATTCTATGAATCAGGCGCATAGATAGGACCAGTGTAAGTCAGAGATACGATGGTGTATCTGTAGATACACCGTCGTATCTCTTTGTGAATCTGGCCCCAGATTTACCAGAATCTGATGCCGCTGTGCATGGCAGCCAATCAGCTTCTAGCTTCAGCTTGTTCAATTAAGCTTTGACAATACAACCTGGAAGCTGATTGGTCTCTATGAAGAGCTGTACCAGATTTTGCACTCTCCAGGTTAGTAACCCCCCCTCCCATAGGCTCTTCTGTGCTTCATACTGGGTCAGTGGAAACTTTTTGGTTCAATGCCATTAACTCAGTGACCTGCTCCGAGTATCTTTGGATTCATCTCGGCGGGTTATAATAAGAATTACGTGTTTTCGGCCATAAGAGCCATTAGAAAATGGAGCTGCAGCTCCTCGCTCGCAATCACTCAGGACAGCAACAATGGCATCCAGATCCTCTTTCATACTTGGCTCCCACTCTGTGTTCTGCAAATATATTTCAGTGACGCTCTTCTCTGAGAAGACACTCGAAGATTCTGCGAAACAAGCGGGCGATACGCAGTGCGGGAAATGTCGCCGGGTTCCTCTAACTTCGCCCTGATCCAAGTTTAAAAGTAAAGTTTCATTTACTTTTATGTTGTCTTCTCTGGTTCCTCCCTCCCCCCGCCATCAGAATACGTTTTCTGAGCATTTCGGTGCGATTCAGACGCAAATTCCAGGCTCATTGACTACTATGGGGGAAAGAATTTAGAATCGCACATCTCATCAGTGTTGAACAGAAATTCAAAAAAATAAAACAGTTTGGGCCCCCCCCCCCCCCCCCCAATCCATAAAAACTTTAAGGCCTCGTACACACGATCGGTTAACCAGAGGACAATGGTCTGATGGACCGTTTTCATCGGATAAAACCGATCGTGTGTGGGCCCCATAGGTTATTTAACCATCGGTTAAAAAAAAGCCAACTTGCTTTAAATGTAACCGATGGATTCCTAACCGAAACCGATCGTTAGTAGGCACGACCATATCTCACGAGAACATTTCCTAAACCTGTACGGTTTAGGAGATATTCCCCCCGCAATGCGCCGCTGATTGCAGCGGCGCATGTGCAGCGGGGATCCTCGGCCAGACCTTGCCAGTTTAACCACTTCCATACAGGGCACTTATACACCTTCCCGCCCAGACCAATTTTTAGCTTTCAGCGCTGTTGCACTTTGAATGACAATTGCGCGGTCATGCTACGCTGTACCCAAACTACATTTTTACCATTTTGTTCCCACAAATAGAGCTTTATTTTGGTGGTATTTGATTACCTCTGGGATATTTATTTTCTGCAAAAAAAAAAAATGACCGAAAATTTAGATAACATTTTTTTTTTTGTGTCTATTATAATAAGTACGTTTTCTCCTTCACTGATGGGCACTGATGGTACTGCACTGACGGGCACTGATAAGGCGGCACTGATGGGCACCGAGGAGGTGGCAATGATGTGGTGGCATTGATGGCACTAATATGCGGCACTGATGGGCGGCACGGATAGGCACTGATAGGCGGCACAGATAGGCGGCATGGATGGGCTTGGATAGGCGGCATGGATGGGCTTGGATAGGCGGCACGGATGGGCACGGATAGGTGGCACAGATGGGCACAGATAGGCGGCACGGATAGGCACTGATAGGCAGCACGGATGGGCACTGATAGGCGGCACGGATGGGCACTGATAGGCGGCACGGATGGGCACTGATAGGTGGCGAGGATGGGCATAGATGGGCACTATTGTATGTGTTTTACTAATGGATGCCAATCAGTGCCAAACAATGCCTGCCAATCAGTGATGCCCATTGTGGGCACTGATTGGCATCCATTTTTTGTGTCCTCATCCCTGGTGGTCTAGGCTGGCATACCTTTTATTTTCATTTTTTTAATCCCTGGTGGTCCAGTGGGCATCCTCGGGGGGGCTGTGCTGATAATCGATCAGCACAAACCACCCCCTTTTCACAGGAGCCGCCGATCGGCTCTCCTCTACTCGAGTCTAGATCAGGGGTGTCAAACTCAATTTCATTGCGGGCCGCATCAGCATTATGATTGTCCTCAAAAGGGCCATTTGTATCTGTGAGATTAGATGTCCAGCGCATCCCCTCCCCCCTCCATTAGATGTCAAGGGGCACCCACCATCAGAAGTTGAGTCCCCCAATCTCCCTTACATCACAGTGCACCCCCTTTCCTTATACTGCTGCTGGGAAGAAGATGGATGCATTGCTTGAAAGCAGAAAGTACAGGGTCTGGAGGAGGGTGCAAGGGCCACATAAAATGGCCTGGAGGGCCGGATTCGGCCCGCGGGCCTTGTGTTTGACACCTGTGATCTAGACGGTAAGCTGCCTTCTAGAGGTTCTACCTCCAGTGAGAATGTGGCTAAACTAAAGTGTGAAAATCTCGACACAGGAGAGAGATATAAGGGCCCCGCAGGAGAGAGATATAAGGGCCCCACAGGAGAGAGATATAAGGGCCCCGCAGGAGAGAGATATAAGGGCCCCCGCAGGAGAGAGATATAAGGGCCCCACAGGAGAGAGATATAAGGGCCCCACAGGAGAGAGATATAAGGGCCCCCGCAGGAGAGAGATATAAGGGCCCCACAGGAGAGAGATATAAGGGCCCCCGCAGGAGAGAGATATAAGGGCCCCACAGGAGAGAGATATAAGGGCCCCACAGGAGAGAGATATAAGGGCCCCACAGGAGAGAGATATAAGGGCCCCACAGGAGAGAGATATAAGGGCCCGCAGGAGAGAGATATAAGGGCCCCGCAGGTGATGGAGTTCACTCACACTTGTGCAATTTCTCATGCTACTTTGGACATTAAAGTTGCATGAAAATCACCCGCTATTCTTTTCAATGGCACCCGTCCAAATCATTGCAACTTAAAGTTGCAGCAACTTTGAAAAAGTGCCTGCACTACTTTGGTGTGACTTTTGATGCAACTTTGATCCATAGAATGTAAAGTCATATCAAAATCACACCAAAAGTCGCTCTGAAAATCGAGTGACTTTGGAGACGCACTCATGGGAACGGAGCCTTAATACTGATTTCTCTCGGAATTTAAATATGATAAAATCATTGTTCTCCATCCTCTCGGAGCTCAGCCCGTCTTCCTCCGACCAGGAATGGTTGATGTCGCGCCACGCCATACGTGCCGAAGTCATGTTACCAGGCGGAGTCTCTGCCAACGCCGGCGCATTATCCGTGCTCTTTCCCACATCAGAGCAAGCTGTGCACTCGGCGCATCTGTCTCACATTAGCTTGTCAGGAAGAGCTGAAGACCAAAGCCTGCCAGACCCAGTCGCAGTGACATTGTCCAGACGCACCTTCTGCACTTACCCAGCCGAGCGTAGATCCTATCAGAGCGACGCGCCAATTCAATAAGCGCAAACAGGCCAAATTTCCGTCATAATTTCATTAATTGACATCAGCCGAAATAACATTAAAGCTCCGGGTCGCATTACGCAGATGCTGGGAAGACCGGGACGGCCATGATACCATCAACTGCGCTATTTTATCCTCTGCTGGATGACCGCCGTTTATTAACCCAAAATGTCACATACAAAAAACATGAGTAAAATCATTCTAAGCAACAAAAGCGAAGTGTTGGGGGGCGGCCATGACTGCTAACAGGCCTCTGATAAAGTCAGTTCCACCTATCGTTCTTAGCCGCTATGGGATTCCAGCCTCTATGGGGACTACAGAGAAAATTAGATTTTGTGTTACAGCCTTATGCCGCGTACACACGACCGTTTTTCATGATGACAAAAATGCAATTTTTTTAATTGGTCATTAACCACCTAAGACCCGGACCAAAATGCAGGTAAAGAACCCGGACGGTTTTTGCGATTCGGGAACTGCGTCGCTTTAACAGACAATTGCGCGGTCGTGCGACGTGGCTCCCAAACAAAATTGGCGTCCTTTTTTCCCCACAAATAGAGCTTTCTTTTGGTGGTATTTGATCACCTCTGCGGTTTTTGTTTTTTGCGCTATAAACAAAAATAGAGCGACAATTTTGAAAAAAAAAAATTCTTTTTTGCTACAATAAATATCCCCCAAAAATATATAAAAAAAAACATTTTTTTTCCTCAGTTTAGGCCGATACGTATTCTTCTACCTATTTTTGGTAAAAAAAAAATCGCAATAAGCGTTTATCGATTGGTTTGCACAAAATGTATAGTGTTTACAAAATAGGGGATAGTTTTATTGCATTTTTATTAATAATTTTTTTTTTTTACTACTAATGGCGGCGATCAGCTATTTTTTTCATGACTGCGACATTATGGCGGACACTTTGGACAATTTTGACACATTTTTGGGACCATTGTCATTTTCACAGCAAAAAATGCTATAAAAATGCACTGATTACTGTGAAAATGACAATTGCAGTTTGGGAGTTAACCACAGGGGGCGCTGAAGGGGTTAAGTGTGACCTCATATGTGTTTCTAACTGTAGGGGGGGCGGGCTGGACATGTGACGTCATTAATCATGCTTCCCTATATCAGGGAACACACGATTGATGACGGCGCCACAGTGAAGAACGGGGGAAGGTGTGTTTACACACAGCTCTCCTCGTTCTTCAGCTCTGGGGACCGATCGCGGAACTCCAGCGGCGATCGGGTCCGCGGGTCCCGCGGCCACGGAGCTTGGTGCCCAGTGATTTCAATGGGCAGCAGCGGTGGAGGAGCGGTATATTTTTAGTGCTATAGCTCCTGCAAAGTGCCTCTGCAGATTTAGGGAAAAATAATTGTACCATTACAACCCCTTTTAACCTTTCTCGGCCGCTAGCGCGGGGGGGGGGGGCTAAAAATGCCCCGCTAGCGGCCAAATAGTGTGAAAGGGGTCTTATTGGCTAGTAGGTAGCTGCTGCTGACACGAGTAGAGCAATGGTGAATGGGTGGACTGCACTGGTACTGCCCTCTAGTGTTTGGTGATGGCACTGCGCAGGCATTGTTGAATAGGTGATGATCCTGCCAAATGCAGAATCTACATCCAGCTGAATAGTGTATTTCTGAGGGGGGGGGGGTACAGTGATTATGCTGTATAGCTTAAAGTGGAGTTCCCCCCCTTTAACTGCAGCAGATAAAAGTGGGGTCAGGAGCGCCTAAATCACAACAAGGCGGTAAGTCTTCTGGCAGTTCACAGAAATTTATTTTAAAGCGGTTCTCCACCCTAAAGTGAAGTCGCGCTGATCGGCACCCTCCCCCCCTCCGGTGTCACATTTGACACCTTTCAGGGGGGAGGGGGGTGCAGATACCTGTGTAATACAGGTATTTACACCCACTTCCGGCCCGGCATTCACGGGCAAAAGACGGGCATTGCGTCACATTCCGTCGCCTCCCCGTTGTGTGCTGGGAACACTCGGCTCCCAGCACACAGCGGGAGCCCATCGGCGGGCGCGGCGCGACTCGCGCATGCGCCGTAGGGAACCGGGCAGTGAAGCCGCAGCGCTTCACTTCCTGGTTCCCTCAGCGTGGATGGAGGGGGGAGCAGCAGGGTGACGAGCGATCGCTCGTCCTCTGCTGCGGACGCCGCTGGACTCCAGGACAGGTAAGTGTCCTAATATTAAAAGTCAGCAGCTGCAGTATTTGTAGCTGCTGGCTTTTAATATTTTTTTTTGGCGGAACATCCACTTTAATAAGCACACTGAGCTACAAATGTGACGTCCGTGTGACTACAAGTACCAGCATGCCTCTGTCTGCCGATACCCGGGAGGTAATCTCAGGCCACGGTCTCAGCCTGTCCTCCGAGTCGCACGTACCCTCTAATCGATGTCAGCGGTGATTCATGATCGCAGCGTCTCCTTAGGGCACCTTTATCCAGTAATAATATCTCTCCGAGTCTTGTGACCAGCCAAGCGCAGAGACTCCACGCGGCTCGCTCACCTCGCCCTGCGTGAAAATGTCACTCTGAGCTAAGCGGGACTTAAAGGAGAACTCCGTGGGGGGGTTTCAAAAACCGCGGCCTACGCGTGCTTGTCGTTTTTTTATTGCTAGTTCTTAGCTACGAGTGCGTCTGCACTGAAGGTTTACCTGCAATTCTTTTTAAAGGGGTTGTAAAGGTAAACGTTTTTTCACCTTAATGCATTCGGTCTGGAGGCGCGGTGTTGAATTTGCATGCAGGTCACCCTAGGTAACGCCCTCATTATGATGCTGAGCCTCCATGATTGAAAGAACTAAAATCCAATGAATGAAAGGGGCGGGGTCGGCCAGGAAATGAGGCGGGATCTGTCTGACTTGCTGCAGCTTCTAATGCACGTTGTGAGAAGCTCACAGTGTGCGGTGAAATCAGAGGAAGCCGTTTTAGTCCAGGAGAGGAGCCGATACAACTGTGCAAGACTGAAGGGGGGGGTCGGAGGTCATCCAAAATTTAAAAAAAAGGTCTTTAGATACATTTCATTTGGATAGAAGATTTCCATAGAAGGTTCCATAGCAGGGATATGCAATTAGCGGACCTCCAGCTGTTGCAAAACTTCAAGTCCCATCATGCCTCTGCCTCTGGGTGTCATGCTTGTGGCTGTCAGAGTCTTGCAATGCCTCATGGGACTTGTAGTTCTGCAGCTGGTCGGCTAATTGCATATCCCTGTTCTATAAGATAAATGCTGCTATCTCTGTATATAATGTACTATAGGTATCCCCGAGACCGGAGGAAGAAAACGGTCGGGTGGCTACAGACTGGCAGATTTTTCACCCAGAGACCGCGAACCGCAACATTTTCCGCCCGCCCTTCCCCTAACGGCCCCCGCCGCGGGGGAAACTGCCGCAATTTTCTCCCCTGTTAGACAGACGTGCGCCCATGCTGAGAGGTTCCTCTCCGTAGAAAATGGAACAATCGCCGTTTGGTCACGCAGATATTTTCCACCACTTCGGGAAATCGCTGAGCGCTGTAACGAGATCTTCTGAAGCGCGGCGGCGGTGCCTGTTATCGCACTCCGGTTAACCCCTACGTTTCCCGATCGCCGGCGCAGGATGCTGGTGTCACCGGCAACCGCTGCTTTTATCGATTTTATTGACTGGCCCTGTGCTGATCACATGCACCCTCCCAAGGTAAAGAAAAACCTCTCTAGCAATACACACAAAACTGAGCATGTGAAGGGTGACTCCAAAGGCTCTGTACTACAAGCAGATGGTTTGGGGACTGTGGAAAAAAGGGAGGATCACAGAAGACAGGATCAAACAGCCTTTTTACACAATGGAAACCCGCTGGGGTTCTCGCAGCCAATCACAAGTGTGAATGCACCCTAAAGGATCTAGCTTTAGGATCCACCGTCACCATCTTAAGAATCCTCTGACATTTCCGCTCCATTGAGCCTAAACCGGGCTTTCTAGTGTTTTTTGTCTGGAAGGAAGTTGCAGAATTTCACCCGAAACGCGCTGGCGGCACATAATACGCCTAACCAATTCAGATTGTTTGCACCCGGCACTCCTAGCCCCACACCCAACATTATGGGCAATACTTTCCAATAAGCAATAAGTGGCAATGCTTTCCGATAATCCATCCCACCAGCCATTAAAGTGAGTAAACAGCGGGTCAGAGGAGGAGCCAACAGCGGGTCAGAGGAGGAGCCAACAGTGGCTCAAAGGAGGAGCCAACAGCGGGTCAGAGGAGGAGCCAACAGCGGCTCAGAGGAGGAGCCAAAAGCGGGTCAGAGGAGGAGACAACAGCGGCTCAAGGGAGGAGCCAACAGCGGGTCAGGGGAAGAGCCAACAGTGGCTCAGAGGGGGAGCCAACCGTGGCTCAGAGGAGGAGCCAACAGTGGGTCAGAGGAGGTGCCAACAGCGGCTCAGAGGAGGAGCCAACAGAGGCTCAGAGGAGGAGCCAACAGCAGCTCAGAGGAGGAGCCAAAAGCGACTCAAAGAAGGAGCCAACCATGGCTCAGAGGAGGAGCCAACAGCGGGTCAGGGGAAGAGCCAACAGCGGCTCAGAGGAGGAGCCAACAGAGGCTTAGAGGAGGAGCCAACAGCGGCTCAAAGAAGGAGCCAACCATGGCTCAGAGGAGGAGCCAACAGCGGGTCAGGGGAAGAGCCAACAGCGGCTCAGAGGAGGAGCCAACAGAGGCTCAGAGGAGGAGCCAACAGCGGCTCAGAGGAGGAGCCAACAGCGGCTCAGAGGAGGAGCCAACAGAGGCTCAGAGGAGGAGCCAACAGCGGCTCAGAGGAGGAGCCAACAGCGGCTCAAAGGAGGAGCCAACAGCGGCTCAGAGGAGGAGCCAACAGCGGCTCAGAGGAGGAGCCAACAGAGGCTCAGAGGAGGAGCCAACAGCGGCTCAGAGGAGGAGCCAACAGCGGCTCAGAGGAGGAGCCAACAGAGGCTCAGAGGAGGAGCCAAAAGCGACTCAAAGGAGGAGCCAACCATGGCCAAAATCGCGCCTTTTTACTTGTGATTTAAATCAAATCCACCCTGTAAATAACCTTTTCATTTCTATTACATAAATTATTTTGGACCCAGTGATGTCGTCATAGCTTATTTTTATCTTGTGATGTCATCATTGACTGGTGGGAGGGGCCAGCAGGGGGCTGTACATAGCTTCCTGAAAACATCACAGCCCCCTCCCTCAGTACTCCTCTCAGTGGGAGGAGTTATGCAAATGTTAAAAAATGCCTCGATGGGTGGGTATCAGTCTGGAGGAATGGGGGTTCCTAGGCAGGCTGTATTTGCATGGGTAACGCCCACATGCGATGTTAAGCCTCCATGAATGAAAGAACTGAAATCCAGTGAATGAAGGGGGCGGTCCAGGGATAGTCAGACTGGGGAGGAAGGGGCTAGATGATGCTGGATGTCCTCCAGCCAGGAAAGGAGGCGTCTCTATCTGACTTGCTGCAGCTTCTAATGCACATTGTGAGAAGCTCACAGTGTGCGGTGAAATCAGGGGAACCCATGTCAGTCCAGGAGAGGAGCCGCTACAACTGTGCAAGACTGAAGGAAAATGCGGAGTTCACCTTTAAGCGGCGGTTGATGCCAATGAAGCGGCATGGAGATGTCAGCAGACGGCGTGTAATAAAAGGCGGCTTGGCGGTGAATTGTCGCGGCGGCGGCGGCGGTATGGCAGGCCAAGCTCCTGATCTATGTGCCGAGCAGATTTTAATGTTCTGCAGGGCTGCGTCTTCTGATTTACAGGCGGATATAAAATGCGGACACCTCCAGAGGCCTCCGCCAGGAATGATGTCTGACCCCGCCGATGATCACACCGCCGCCGGGGGCCCCCGCACCGCCTCCTGCACCCCGGGATCTGGCCTTACGGCTCTGTAGAGCTCGGAGATTAAATCATCCATCAATCAGGAGCCGGGAGTCATCCATCAGAGGCAACGCTACCCGGCACTAACCCCCGCACCACAGGGGGCACCACCGCTCCCCCCCGCCCTGCGGCGTCTCCATCCATCCACTCACATTTCTAACAAGATACAAGACAGGCCCTCTTCACTACGAGATGGAGCCAGGGGCCCCACACCGTCCTGCATGAGCCAGGGGCCCCACACCGTCCTGCATGAGCCAGGGGCCCCACACCGCCCTTCATGAGCCAGGGGCCCCACACCGTCCTGCATGAGCCAGGGGCCCCACACCGTCCTGCATGAGCCAGGGGCCCCACACCGTCCTGCATGAGCCAGGGGCCCCACACCGCCCTTCATGAGCCAGGGGCCCCACACCGTCCTGCATGAGCCAGGGGCCCCACACCGTCCTGCATGAGCCAGGGGCCCCACACCGTCCTGCATGAGCCAGGGGCCCCACACCGTCCTGCATGAGCCAGGGGCCCCACACCGTCCTTCATGCTTCAAAGTGTCACCAGAAATACTTCTCATGTGAAGTCATACAGTGCCCGGAAAAAGTATTCATACCCCCTGAAATTCTCCACATTTTGTCATTTTACAACAACAACGTAAATGTCTTTTATTGGGATTTTATGTGATGGACAAAGTGGCTCATAATTGTGAAGTGGAAGGAAAATTATAAATTATTTTTATTTATTTTTTACAAATAAAATGTGGGGGGGACATTTGTATTCACCCCCTTATTTGTCTGTACTTCTGGTGATCACTGGAGGACAGTTCCTTCTGCACCCCTGTGACCAGTTTTCAGCAGACTGTGGGCTAAAGCCCGCTGTCGGCAGACGTCACAGAGCCGGTCAAGGCTGGGGCAAGATCCCGACAATAGGTCGGGATCCACCCGCTACCCTGGGCAGCCACCTGGTGAGCCACTGAGAGCCCGAGCCAGCCGCTCCCCGCCCCCTTCACAGCCCAGAGCTCCAGTGTGTGTGTTGGGGGGGGGGCAGAGCAGACAGTCACCAGCTCTCTGCTCACAAGGCTTTGAGAAATGAGCGATCAACAGTGTTTGATCGCTCGGTTCTCAGCCTTAGATCCGGCGGGGGACAGATGCAGCATCAAACCGATGCCAGTGGCGTCACTAGGGTTGGTGTCACCCGGTGCGGTAAAACATGGTGTCACCCCACCTCTGTCTAGGCTGCCCAGCACCAAGCAGGCAGCGCACGGGCACGGGGCGCACCCCAAACCAGCCCCTGTAAATGATAGTATAGGGCAGTATAGTGGCAGGTTAGGGTAGTATAGAGTGGTATAGTGGCAGGTTGGTGTAGTGGGGTGGTATAGGACAGGTTAAGGTAGTATAGGGCATGTTGAGGTGATATAGGGTAGTTTGGGGTGGTATAGGGCAAGTTAGGGTTGCATAGGGCAGGTTGGGGTGATATAGGGCATGTTAGGGTGGTACAGGGCAGGTTGGGGTGGTATAGTGCAAGTTAGGGTGGCATAGGGCAAGTTGGGATGGCATGGGAAAGGTTGGGGTGGTACAGGGCAAGTTAGGGTGGCATTGGGCAGGTTGGGGTGGTATAGGGCAAGTTATGGTGGCATAGGGCAAGTTAGGGTGGCATAGGGCAAGTTGGGTGGCATGGGAAAGTTTGGGGTGGTACAGGGCAGGCTGTGGTGGCACAGGGCAGGCTGGGTGGTACAGGGCAGGCTGGAGTGGTACAGGGCTGTTTGGGGGGTACAGGGCAGGCTGTGGTGGCACAGGGCAGGCTGGAGTGGTACAGGGCAGACTGGGGTGGTACAGGGCTGTTTGGGGGGTACAGGGCAGGCTGGGGTGGTACAGGGCTGTTTGGGGGGGTACAGGGCAGGCTGGGGTGGTATAGGGCAGGCTGGGTGGTACAGGGCAGGCACAGGCAACAGGCCTAATGTTTGACACGAGTGATCTAAAGCCAAAATGTTTTTCTCGTTTACATAGAATAGTCATAATTCTCAGAAAAGGGGTGGGGGGGGGGAGAAGGAAACGGAGATGACAAAAAGCATGCTGATAGGAGGAGAGTGCAGAGTGACGAGCTCATCACTGCAAAGACATGCTGGTAGGTTAATCAGATCCTGTCTGAATTGGCCCTAGTGTATGTATGAATGTGAGCTCTTCAAGGATAGTGACTGATGTGACTGTACAATGTCTATGTAAAGCGCTGCGTAAATTGACGGCGCTTTATAAGTACCTGAAATAAATAAATGAAATAAATAAATCACTGTGCTGCTTCTCCTTTCACTGTCCAGTCCCAGGCTGGGGGCGGGTCCGGGATTACCTGACCTCAGAGGACGCTGATTGAATGACGCCGCCCATCATACCGAGGACATCCGGTGGCAGAAAAGAAGTACTGCGCGGCAAATCTGGTTTATTAATTTATTTATTTTTTGGTCTGGAGTTCCGTTTTAACGCATAAATGATAAAATCAGCAGAAAAGGGAAGTAGTGGCGGGGATTACACACGACGCGGGGGAGATACGGGAGCGGCAAGGAAACCGCCACTTATCCGCACAATCCTGTCCAAATCCCGGCCACTGCTGGGCTCCAAGGATTTCTCTGGATGAGAGGGGTGAGTCCTCCTCCCCTCCCCCCCTCCTCCAGCTTTGGCAGGCGGTTGCAGGTTCCTTTGAACACCTGCTAGGGTCACCGTGCCAAAGGCCGGCTGTTTAAGCGGCGGCTGATCTGCGGTAGGGAAGCAAACAAAGGCTTCTGGCAGGAAGAACGCGTCGGCCTGCTGACATCCAGACGGGAGCAGGTGAGGCGCAGCCGGCGATGCCGAAGGTGCATTAACCCCTTCAGGTGGGGAACACAAGGGCAGGTCGCCCCCCTCCCCCTCCTCGCCTCGGCCGTCCTGAAGGCCATTCAACCGATTTAAAGAGATTTGACGGATTTACAAACATTTCTACATTTACAGAACGTTGAAGGACTTGGCCAGACCGTGCGGAGAAGATTTCCTGATGTGTGTAGTGCGACCCTAATGGACCGTCTAACCCACCCAACCCTTCCAACCCATCCAACCCATCTAACCCTTCCAACCCATCCAACCGTCCAACCCATCCAACCGTCCAACCATCCAACCCGTCCAACCCATCAAACCGTCCAACCCATCCAACCTGTCCAACCCATCCAACCGTCCAACCCACCCAACCGTCCAACCCGTCCAGCCCATTCAACCCGTCCAGCCCATTCAACCATCCAACCGTCCAACCCACCCAACCGTCCAGCCCATTCAACCCGTCCTGCCCATTCAACCATCCAACCGTCCAACCCATCCAACCGTCCAACCCGTCCAACCCATCCAACCCGTCCAACCCATCCAACCGTCCAACTCATCCAACCCGTCCAGCCCATCCAACCGTCCAGCCCATCCAACCTATCAAACCGTCCAACCCATCCAACCCGTCCAACCCATCCAACCGTCCAACCCATCCAACCCATCTAACCCGTCCAACCCATCTAACCTATCAAACCGTCCAACCCGTCCAACCTATCAAACCGTCCAACCCATCCAACCCGTCCAACCCATCCAACCGTCCAACCCATCCAACCCGTCCAACCCATCTAACCCGTCCAACCCATCTAACCTATCAAACCGTCCAACCCGTCCAACCCATCCAACCGTCCAACCCATGCAACCGTCCAACCCGTCCAACCCATCTAACCCATCCAACCTATCAAACCGTCCAACCCATCCAACCGTCCAACCCATCCAACCGTCCAACCCACCCAACCGTCCAACCCATCCAGCCCATTCAACCCGTCCAGCCCATTCAACCTGTCCAAACCATCCAACCCGTCCAGCCCATTCGACCCGTCCAACCCGTCCAAATCATCCAACCGTCCAACCCATCCAGCCCATCCAACCCGTCCAACCCATCCAACCGTCCAACCCATCCAACCCGTCCAAATCATCCAACCGTCCAACCCATCCAACCCATCCAACCCGTCCAATCCATCCAACCGTCCAACCCATCCAGCATGTCCAACCCATCCAACCGTCCAATCAGCCAACCCGTTCAACCGTCCATCCCATCCAACCTGTCCAATCCATCCAACCCACCCAACCCGTCCAGCCCATCCAACCCATCTAACCCATCCAACAGTTCAACCTATCCAGCCCATCGAACTCTATACAACTAAATCCTAAAGTGGACCTGTCACCAAGTTTACTGGTCTCCATGAATAAATCTGTGACTTGTTACATTATACAGCAACAGGATCATTTTTCAGAAACGCCACACCATTTATCATTAGAAAGTCATCCTTGAGCTCGTCAGTGAGCTTGCCTAGGCTGAGATGATGTCATCACTCTGCTGCATACAGGAGGAAGCATTTTCTCAGTCTGCCCTCCCCCAATGATCAGTCTGCTGCCAGCAGGAGGAAGAATTCCCTTAGTCCCTCATTGATCAGTCTTCTGCAGGCAGGAGGAAACGTCTCCTCAGTCTCTCTTCCCCCAGTGATCAGTCTGCTGCAGGCAGGAGAAAGCATTTCCTAAGTCCCCCCCTCATCCCTCTCAGAAACATTCCACCTTTTATCATTAAAAAGTCATCCTTCAGCTCATCAGTGAGGGTGAGATGATGTCATCACTCTACTGCATGCAAGAGGAAGCATTTTCTCCATCTCCCATCCCCCAGTGATCAGTCTGCTGCAGGCAGGAGGAAACGTCTCAGTCTCTCTTCCCCCAGTGATAAGTCTGCTGCATGCAGGAGAAAGCATTTCCTAATCCCCCTCCCCCCAGTGATCAGTCTGCTGCAAGTAGAAGGTAGTGTTTCCTTAGTCTCCTCTCCCCTAGTGATCAGTCTGCTGCAGGCTGAAGGAAGCATTTCCTCAGTCTCCTCTCACCCAGTGATCAGTCTGCTGCAAGTAGAAGGTAGTGTTTCCTCAGTCTCCTCTCCCCTAGTGATCAGTCTGCTGCAAGTAGAAGGAAGCTTTTCCGCAGTCTCCTCTCCCCCTGCCAGTGGTAAATGGTTTGTCTCAGCCCTCTAACAGATACATCTGCAGGAGAGCTTGTTCTTTTGAAAAATAACAGACTTAATGGCCAGATCACCAAAGGAAAATAAAGGAAAGAAAAACCTAAAAAAATAAAACAAATGCAGCCGTCACCTCTAAGGATTGGTAAGCTGCAATATAAGAAATGTTTGATTTGGGGTTGAATATCGCTTTACCAGAGCGGAGGGAAGCAGACAGGAGAAGGTGGTTGTCAGACAGGCAGGAGAAGGTGGTTGTCAGACAGGCAGGGGAAGGTGGTTGTCAGACAGACAGGAGAAGGTGGTTGTCAGACAGACAGGAGAAGGTGGTTGTCAGACAGACAGACAGGAGAAGGTGGTTGTCAGATAGACAGGAGAAGGTGGTTGTCAGACAGACAGGAGAAGGTGGTTGTCAGGCAGACAGGAGAATGTGGTTGTCAGACAGACAAGAGAAGGTGGTTGTCAGACAGACAGGAGAAGGTGGTTGTCAGGCAGACAGGAGAAGGTGGTTGTCAGACAGGCAGGAGAAGGTGGTTGTCAGACAGACAGGAGAAGGTGGTTGTCAGACAGGCAGGAGAAGGTGGTTGTCAGACAGGCAGGAGAAGGTGGTTGACAGGAGAAGGTGGTTGTCAGACAGGCAGGAGAAGGTGGTTGTCAGACAGGCAGGAGAAGGTGGTTGTCAGACAGACAGGAGAAGGTGGTTGTCAGGCAGACAGGAGAATGTGGTTGTCAGACAGACAAGAGAAGGTGGTTGTCAGACAGACAGGAGAAGGTGGTTGTCAGACAGGCAGGAGAAGGTGGTTGTCAGACAGACAGGAGAAGGTGGTTGTCAGACAGGCAGGAGAAGGTGGTTGTCAGGCAGACAGGAGAAGGTGGTTGTCAGACAGGCAGGAGAAGGTGGTTGTCAGACAGGCAGGAGAAGGTGGTTGTCAGACAGGCAGGAGAAGGTGGTTGTCAGACAGGCAGGAGAAGGTGGTTGTCAGACAGGCAGGAGAAGGTGGTTGTCAGACAGGCAGGAGAAGGTGGTTGTCAGACAGACAGGAGAAGGTGGTTGTCAGACAGGCAGGAGAAGGTGGTTGTCAGACAGGCAGGAGAAGGTGGTTGTCAGACAGGCAGGGGAAGGTGGTTGTCAGACAGGCAGGAGAAGGTGGTTGTCAGACAGGCAGGGGAAGGTGGTTGTCAGACAGGCAGGGGAAGGTGGTTGTCAGACAGGCAGGAGAAGGTGGTTGTCAGACAGGCAGGAGAAGGTGGTTGTCAGACAGGCAGGGGAAGGTGGTTGTCAGACAGGCAGGGGAAGGTGGTTGTCGGGGATCATATCAGACACTTTTATTTGTTGGCTATAAAAAGGAAATAAAATCTGAATAAAAGGGAAGCAAAGTGGAAATTTCTGATATAAAAAGAATCCTATAGATCAGGGATATGCAATTAGCGGACCTCCAGCTGTTGCAGAACTACAAGTCCCATGAGGCATAGCAAGACTCTGACAGCCACAAGCATAACACCCAGAGGCATGATGGGACTTGTAGTTTTATAGATGGCTATCAGATAAATGGTAAAAATACAAATCACCGGCAGCCGGACTCTCTGCTGCGTTCCCATTGATCCTTCAGCAGTTGTTAAGCGTCTGACCCGGTGATCAGCGGCGTGATGTCACTCCCTGGGGTCACTGACCTTTCACTGCCCAGGGAGCTGACCTTTGACCTCGTGTCAAATCATCATGTCTGCACAAGAGGATCTAATCTGTAACGTGGGGAGATTGTCACCTTGTAGCCGCAGGCGGCTGCTGACACCGCAGATCGAAGGTCCGCCACCTGCGGAGGACTGATAAGTGTAAATCCGGAGAGACGCCGACCCACAAAGATGGCGCCCGCCGATCTACAAAGATCCTTCTCTCCCGGGTCATTCTGACTTCACACACATCCAAATCTGCACAACCCGGACTCTAGATGGGAGATCTAAAGATAGTTGTACAATCAGATTGTATAGTGTATGATGACCCTAATGGGGGGTCACAGACAGCAAGAAAAACCTGACAGGGGTTCTAATCCCTCTGCACTTCATCCAACACTAAGAGACACATTTTTTCCTTTAGGAAGCCCCTGCTGTCAGAATACAATAGTCATGAAGGTGCAAATTTCATGCAGCTTTTGAGGGTGTACATTGAAGTCTATGGCCCTCAAGTCGCATTAAAATCGGATCAAAGTAGTGCCGGAACTCTTAGAAAGTCGCTGTGACTTTGAGTCGCACAGATATGAATGGTACTCACTGGGAAACATGGGGAGTGACTTGTTATGCGACTATGGGGTCCAAAATTGCATGACAAGTCGCATAAGTGTGAATGGGGCGATAAGCCTGATACACACTAGATTGTTGTTTCATTCATCCCAGCAGGCTGACAGTAAAAAAACTGAAGAGCTTGAGAGGAGCCGCTGTACTAACAATCCAATGTTAGTACAGTGATCTCCTCTGCTGTGCTATATTGTGTTCTGACAGGAGGACGGCCCCTTGTTAGAATGCACCGCCATTGACTGAGATCGCTGATCGGCATTGACTGAGAGCGCCGATCACCATTGACTGAGAGCGCCGATGGATATTGACTGAGAGAGCCGATCGCCATTGACTGAGATCGCCATTGAGTGAAAGCGGCGATCGCCATTGACTGAGAGCGCTGAACGCCATTGGCTGAGAGCACTGATCGCCATTGGCTGAGAGCGCTGAACGCCATTGGCTGAGAGCGCTGATCGCCATTGACTGAGAGCGCCGATCACCATTGGCTAAAAGCGGTGATCGCCATTGACTAACAGCGCTGACTGTCATTGACTGAGAGCGCCGATCGCCATTGACTGAGAGCGCCGATCGCCATTGACTGAGAGCGCCGATCGCCATTGACTGAGAGCCCTGACCGTTATTGACTGAGAGCGCCGATCACCATTGGCTGAAAGCGGTGATCGCCATTGACTAACAGCGCTGATCGTCATTGAATGAGAGCGCCGATCGCCATTGACTGAGAGCACTGATTGCCATTGACTGAGAGCGCTGATTGCCATTGACTAAGAGCTCTGATCGCCTTTGACTGAGAGCGCCGATCGATATTGACTGAGAGAGCCGATCGCCATTGACTGAGATCGCCGATCGCCATTGACTGAGAGCGCTGATTGCCATTAACTGAGAACGCTGATTGCCATTAACTGAGAGCGCTGATTGTCATTGACTGAGAGTGCTGAACGCCATTGCCTGAGAGCGCTGATCGCCATTGACTGAGAGCGCCGACCGTTATTGACTGAGAGCGCCGATCACCATTGGCTGAAAGCGGTGATCGCCATTGACTAACAGCGCTGATCGTCATTGACTGAGAGTGCTGAATGCCATTGGCTGAGAGCGCTGATCGCCATTGACTGAGAGCGCCGACCGCTATTGACTGAGAGCGCCGATCACCATTGGCTGAAAGCGGTGATCGCCATTGACTAACAGCGCTGATCGTCATTGACTGAGAGCGCTGATCGCCATTGAAAAAAATCCTTTGCGGCCTTCGATAAGCTCTGGTGTTGTAGGGGTTAACCCCGCTAAATATTACCCAGCATGCCCCACACCTCCCAACAGGACCCCTTGTCACCGGTCATTAATCCTCATCAATCTGCCTGAGAAATCGCCGCGGCGGAGCGTTTAACCCTTCGCACCAATGCAGCATCCCCTAGCACTGCGGGCGAGACCGCAGCAAGGGGGGGATCCATCATCCGGAAAACTTGCACCATCCATAATTCCGCCGGAGCGCCGCGGACAGGCGACATCAATCAGCAGCGAGAGAGGGCGAGCAGAGTGCGGACACCGCGCCTAATTCCACCTTAAGGGGGAACTCCCCCCACCTCGCTATATATGTGTGCTGAGAAATGAGCGGCGATTTTTAATTTGTATCCCTAAATATTTCCTTCTCGCCCACGGAAACTGTATGCGGCTGCCGCCGTGGTCGCTCTGGCGTTCTGTGCGTTAATGGGCACGCTAGCAGCCAACGGAAGCACCGCGTCCCTAACTGGAAGCAGCGCCCGTCCCATAAATCCTAGGCGGGTGCGGAGGGGCGCGTTTATAAATTCCTGCAGGAAAAAAGGGTTGTGGCGTGCCTTCTGCTCGCATGCGTTGGCGCTCGACCAGAACGGCTCGCCCGGGTTTTAAGTGCTCTTTTTTTTTTTAATGTGTAAAATAAACTCTGGTTTTATTGCGGCAGTAAAAGCGGCTTCTCCGCGGGGCCTTATCTGCCTGATAAGAGACGAAGGACGCTGCCATATGGAGGAAAGGTGTGGACCGGCGGCGGCAAAGCGCGCCGTAATGAAATTCCCCTGCAGCGGGGTCGTGTCCCCCATCTTCCGACTAAAAGTGGGTCGAGGATGCTCGTTAAAAGCTAAGCGGTTCCAGCACTTGGTTCGGTGCGAGCGGACAAGCGGGGTGCGGCGGCGGTGGCGGCGGCGTTTGTGCGTGCTTCGGATGCTGGAAATAGACGGGCTCATTGGTTGTATTATCGCCCTGATCTGTATGCAGGCCGGAGGGCTTATATATGGGTTAGAGCGTACAGGCGTCGCGATCCGAGACGGTAAATTATCCATGGCGTTGGCACCAGACAGTCATGGGGTGTGTGCCGGAGCCATGTGTACGGTTCCTGCGCCATGTGACCTGATCAGAGGATCGTAAAGCGCACAGCACCCCCCCTCCCCCCCCAACCTTCGCCCGACTGTGCCCTGACATGTCAGAAAGCAATAAAGCATCCTCCAGAGACGGCTGTCACATCGTCACCTCTCACCCCCCCTCCCCCCACTTCCGCGAAAGACTCAGCGGGAACACGGGCCGGCTGCCAAAGCCACAGTCTCCAGCATAATCCTCTCTGCCCTGCGGCCATCGCTCGGCATTAGAGGACGCTGCGCGCCCTGGCGGAACCTGCTACACGCACACACGCGGGGTGAACCTGCTACACATGCGTTTTATATATATACTGTATACTACATTACCAAAAGTATTGGGACGCCTGCCTTTACACGCACACATGGCATCCCAGTCTTAACCCTCGTACACACGATCGGATTTTCTGCGGACAAAGCGTAGGACTTTTGTCCGAGGGGCGTTGGCCAGAAACATGTCTTGCATAGAAACGGCAAAGAATTGTCGGCCAACAAACTACGTGGGGTTTTTTTCAGCTCTTTAGCGCCACCCTTTGGGCAACTTCTGCTAATTTTGTGTTTGGGGGGGGGCATTGATTCCGAGCATGCATGTTTGTACTTTCGACTTTTGTGTGACGGATTTATGCACTGGCCATACGAAAATAAGAAGTCAAATCGCTGTCCGACGAAATTTTACTAGTCTGTCATCCAACATTTGTTAACCGAAAGTTGGACAACAATTGTCAAAAGAAGCGTCATATTTTAGGACAACAGTCTGTCAACAGACAATCCCCTGCCAAAAATTGCACCGTGTGTACAAGGCTTAGGTCCATAAAGACACGGATGAGCGAGTTTGGGGTGGAGGAATTTGACTGGCCTGCACAGAGTCCTGACCTCAACCCGATAGAACACCTTTGAGGTGAAGTCCAACGGAGACTGCGAGCCAGGCCTTCTCATCTAACATCAGTGCCTGACCTCACAAATGCACTTCTGGAAGAACGGTCAAACATTCCCATAGACACACTCCTAAACCTTGTGGACGGCCTTCCCAGAAGAGTTGAAGATGTTATAGCTGCAAAGGGCGGGGCCAACTCAATATTGAACCCTACGGACTAAGACGCCATTAAAGTTCATGTGTGTTTAAAGGCAGGTGTCCCAATACTTTTGACAATATAGTATGTGTATATATATATATATATATATATATATATATATATATATATATATATATATATATATATATATATATATATATATATATATATATATATAATTTTATAGCTATATATTCTTATACACTGCCCCATATTTCCTATCTGTACTTTACTTCCTGACATTATATGATATATATCCATTTTTGCGCTCGATACTGTGTACCACTTACGTACCAGTCAATACTGTATGCTGATAATACTCTTTTATGTGTTATTTGTAGCCCTGATGAAGGGAGAACTGAGCGTAATGAGCGGGAATCACACAGAAAGCGGGGGAAGGGAGATCACAGGAGACTGACGTGAAGATCATAGACAGAAAATACACAAGAATTATCATATCATTTATTCTTAAAAAAAAAAAACTTGTCGGTCCAAAAAAGGTTTTTGAACTACTCAGGTCCGATGTAAGTTGCATCCAAGTCGGATCATCATCTTAACTGATCCGACTGGTCTGAGGATCTTGAAGGGGAACCCAAAGCTCTTAAAAAAAAAAGGTTTGGGCTTGGGGTTCCCCCTTAAGATCCATACCAGACTCAAAGGGGACCCCACATCGTTTATTTTTTGGCTTGGGGTTCCCCTTCAAGATCCTCAGAGCACAAGTCGCATGCCACAAGTCGGATCAGTTAAGATGATGATACGACTTGGATGCGACTTAAATCGGACCAAAGTAGTGAAGGAGCCTTTTTCAAAGTCGGACCGACGCAAGTCAGACCAGTTGAGATTAGGCGGTCGCCTAAGACCTCGCAGTCACAGGGGCCTCGCGGCTGCCTAACTTACCCAATGCATTATCTCAGTTTTGAGGGACATGGGACCTTAAGGCTTGCTGCTCCTCAGGCAGCGTTAAGAGCCCTGACACAGGAGCGCGCCGCCAGCGTCCCTAACAACCATTGAATATCGGTGACACCACCCCTTGTGACGTCAATGACCCAGCATGCCCTTAGTCAATGATGTCACAAGGGGGCGGGTTCACCAGGTGAAATCACCGGGTGGCCCCCGCCTCTTAGTTATTAAGGAGCAGGATCTGGGGGGCTTCCAGATTCCGACCGGCCCCCTGCTCGCAGAGTGGGCGAGAGTGGGGCCCCATGTCAAGTTTTGCCTAATGGCCCGTACACACGATCCGAATATCGGACAAAAACGATCGTCCGATGAAGAATCGTCCGATTTTCGGATCGTGTGTACACTACTTTCGAGAGCCGATCACGACAGTTCATCCGATATTATTCGATCGGACATGCACGAAAATTTTCCTCGTACGATGTCAGATCGTACGATTTTCGTTTAGTCAGTACAGTTGTCGTCCGAAAATACAATACAAATACATTACAACACATGACATCACTTCCGATAATTTTTTTCGGTCGTACGAGAATTTTCGTGACTTTAATAACCTATTTCATTTTACTTGCGACTATTAAGCGAAAAAAGTCGTACGATCCGTCGTACGATATTCGGATCGTGTGTACGGGCCATAAGGCCTAACAAAGCCTTATGGGGAACCATTGATTTTGACATGTCATGTGACTTGTGCTCTTGAATTCAGAGCGCAGGTCGGACCAGTGTGAACGGGCCCTCAAGCACAGAGCTGACCCTCGGCCACCATTCCTGGGGCAGTTGCCTAAGGAAAACCATTTTGAGTACGAACGCCTATTGCTTGAGGAGATCGAGCAACCAACACACTCTTCTACCACTTGTATATTTTTATTGACAGAGTTTCCACTGGGGAGATTTCCCCTCACTTTCTGTGGTGTCACAGGGACAGGAGGGGAGATTAAATCTCTCCAATGGGGACAGCAGGAAAAGAAGCTCTTTAGTAGAGATGGGGAAAGTTTAGAGGCTCAGTGTCTTTCTGTCCTGGTGACATCTATATATACACGAGTGTTGTCACCAGGACAGGAAGTGAATGAAAATCTGACATCACAGGAGGCTGTAGAGGTTCCAAGGTTTTCCCGCTCTTTTATAGAGGTTCTGCCTGGAGCTGGGCTTTATGGAACACACGTGCCGTCAATGTAGAATGCGGTTTCAGACGTTTAATGAAATTAGAACATTGACGACGAGCCCTCCAAAACCCTGTCAAGGGGCGACAGACTGCCCCCCCTCCCCTGGCCTGAGAAATAAGCTTGTGTTGTTGTGTCACTACTTGTAGCGCAGGGCCCATTATATCTATAAGAATTCCCCGGAAAACAAAGGACAAGACATTTCACTCTTCACATGACAGGTGAGAGGCTCCTTCTCCCGGGCCTCCCATTCAATCCCGCACACGATGAGCGCACTTCCCACACTCGCCGAGTGCATTAAAAGGGCGAGCGCCGCGTACAAATGGATGCACTTATCATTATCCCCGCCGCTCCGCGCCTGTCAGGCCGCTTCGCCTTGACGAATCCATCTCTGACCTGACATCCCTCACGTGTTTCCAACCATCTCACTGACACAAAAACGTCTTCAGATGTCAGCCGCGTCTGAATGACGCCTCCCGCGGCACCCGCAGAAAGGCCGAAACGATTCGTCAGATTCAAAGTGGCAATCGCAGGATTAGAAGGATAACCAAGAGTAGCACGGGGCGATGTGAGAGATTGATTGGTCGGATCGCTGATTCAGAATTATGGCCACAAGCAAAGACGGGAGAATAAGGAGAAAAGACGCTCAATAACCGCATGTATAGAGAGTACACACACGTATGACGACCCAGAGATGCAATTCACTCAACCGGCATAACACCGAGCAACAGATAATGTGGGATTATAAAAGGTTCACCTGAAGGCCAATGTCGGCCTAAAGCCAAAGAAATCCGACTCAACTGGAAACACATTGTATGTTTTATGTTAGTCCTCCAAGTACAAAGACTGGAAGTTGTACAATTCAGATTGTAACATGTGGGACCAGCTTCAGACCTCACCTAGAGCAACACAAGGAAGATGACACACAGTTGCTGGTGGGGGACTAGATGGAAGTTGAAGACAAGATGGAGGCTGCAGAGAGACAAGATTGAAGCTCAACACTGTATCCTGGCCTAGGCCAACAAGGCCTAGGGCAGCAATTTGCAGGGGGAAAGCACGAAAAGAGTCCCCGCCGGCTTGTGCTACACTGTTAGTGTAGTGCCAGTCTTATGTAGCAGACTGGGCTGAAAGGCAAATTAGTCTAGCGCCCCCATAAAGCGGCCGCACTGCTTCCGGTATGCGGGCGGCAGGCATTCCGCAACTGTGGGGGGGGCGCTGCTTCTAATTTTGACTGTTTTATCATCCTGAACCACAAACCTTCCTCACTGTGCTCTATGTTTTCTGTGTAAGGGAGGGTTATAGCCCCTGTCAGTTTATTTCTTACCATCCCTGTCCCATTGCAGAGATTTCCCTTCACTTCCTGCCCCATAGCCAAACAGGAAGTGAGAGGAAATCTATGCAAATTAAGGAATCCATTGTCCCCCCCCCCCATGGGCCCTCAGAACTAGTGTCCCCACTTGAAAATTTTAGTGCGGGTCTTAAACAGAAAGGGGTGTGGCCTTGAAAGGAAGGGGTGGGTCATATCTAAATTAGGGGGTGCACAAGTTTAGTCAGGCCTAGGGCAGCACAAAACCTAAATACACTACTGTTGAAGATAAGATGGACATTTTAGTCCGATGGAAGCTGGGAAGAGACAAGATGGAAGCTGAAAGGTGACACGATGGACACTAGATGAAGATGAGATGGAAGTTTATTCTCAAGATAGAGGCTGGAGGGAGACAGAATGGAAGCTTTAGTCAGATGGAGGCTAAAATGAGACAAGGTGGAATCTGGAAGGTGACAAGATGGATACGAGATGAAGATAAGATGGAAATAGAAGTCAAGATGGAGGATAGGAGGAGACAAAAAAGAACCTGGAGGGAGACAAGATGAAAGGAAGAAGGAGATTAGATGAAATTTGACATCAAAATGAAAGCTGGAGGAGACAGGATGTAGTCAAATGGAGGCTAGGAGGAGACCAGATGGAAGCTGAAAAGAGATAAGATGGGCACTAAATGAAGAAAAGATAGAAGTTGAAGTCAAGATGGAGGCTGGAGGAAGACACGAATGAAGCTGAAGACTGGCAGGAGACTAGATGGAAGCTGGAGGAAGATAAGATGGAATCTGAAGACTGGCTGGGGCCTGGATGGAAGCTGGAGGAAGAGAAGATGGAAGATGAAGTCTACAGTAGATGGAGGCTGGAGGGAGACACAGTGGAAACTGAAGACTGGCTGGGGACTAGATGGAAGCTCGAGGAAGATAAGATGGAAGATGAAGTCAAGATAGAAACCTAAGGAGATACAATGTAATCAGATGGAGGCTAGGAGAAAAGTTGAAGTCAACATGGAAGCTGGAGGAGACAAGATGTAGTCATAGACTAGAAAAGGACCAGATGGAAGCTGAAAGGAGACAAGATGGGTGCTAGATGAAAATGAGATGGAAGTTAAAATCAAGATGGAGGCTGGAGGGCAACACAATGGAAGCTGGACTCAAGATGGAGGCTAGGGGGAGACTAGATGGATGCTGAAGAAAGATAAGACGGAAGTTGAAGTTGTGATGGAAGCTTTTGGAAGACACGATGAAAGCTAAAGACAAATGTGGAGGCCGAAGGGAACCAGGATGGAGGCTGAAGACACAATGGAGACTGGGAGAAAACAAGATGGAAGCTGGAAGGAGACAAGATGGAAGATGTGAGGTGGGGGAAGGTGACAAGATAGAATGGGACACAAGATGAAGAATGGAGGGTCACAAGACTGAAGGGTGATGGAGCAGCAGCCGGAGGGAAATAACATGGAGACTATAAGGAATAAGAATGGAAGATGGAGAGATGGAAGAAGATGGAAGAAGACGGAGGAGAGGAGACAGGATGGAATATCTGGAGGGATGGAGGAGAGGAGACAGGATGGAATATCTGGAGGGATGGAGGAGAGGAGACAGGATGGAATATCTGGAGGGATGGAGGAGAGGAGACAGGATGGAATATCTGGAGGGATGGAGGAAAGGAGACAGGATGGAATATCTGGAGGGATGGAGGAGAGGAGACTCTGATGGAATATCTGGAGGGATGGAGGAGAGGAGACAGGATGGAATATCTGGAGGGATGGAGGAGAGGAGACAGGATGGAATATCTGGAGGGATGGAGGAGAGGAAACAGGATGGAATATCTGGAGGGATGGAGGAGAGGAGACAGGATGGAATATCTGGAGGGATGGAGGAGAGGAGACAGGATGGAATATCTGGAGGGATGGAGGAGAGGAGACAGGATGGAATATCTGGAGGGATGGAGGAGAGGAGACTCTGATGGAATATCTGGAGGGATGGAGGAGAGGAGACAGGATGGAATATCTGGAGGGATGGAGGAGAGGAGACAGGATGGAATATCTGGAGGGATGGAGGAGAGGAGACAGGATGGAATATCTGGAGGGATGGAGGAGAGGAGACAGGATGGAATATCTGGAGGGATGGAGGAGAGGAGACTCTGATGGAATATCTGGAGGGATGGAGGAGAGGAGACTCTGATGGAATATCTGGAGGGATGGAGGAGAGGAGACTCTGATGGAATATCTGGAGGGATGGAGGAGAGGAGACTCTGATGGAATATCTGGAGGGATGGAGGAGAGGAGACTCTGATGGAATATCTGGAGGGATGGAGGAGAGGAGACAGGATGGAATATCTGGAGGGATGGAGGAGAGGAGACAGGATGGAATATCTGGAGGGATGGAGGAGAGGAGACAGGATGGAATATCTGGAGGGATGGAGGAAAGGAGACAGGATGGAATATCTGGAGGGATGGAGGAGAGGAGACTCTGATGGAATATCTGGAGGGATGGAGGAGAGGAGACAGGATGGAATATCTGGAGGGATGGAGGAGAGGAGACAGGATGGAATATCTGGAGGGATGGAGGAGAGGAAACAGGATGGAATATCTGGAGGGATGGAGGAGAGGAGACTCTGATGGAATATCTGGAGGGATGGAGGAGAGGAGACAGGATGGAATATCTGGAGGGATGGAGGAGAGGAGACAGGATGGAATATCTGGAGGGATGGAGGAGAGGAGACAGGATGGAATATCTGGAGGGATGGAGGAGAGGAGACAGGATGGAATATCTGGAGGGATGGAGGAGAGGAGACTCTGATGGAATATCTGGAGGGATGGAGGAGAGGAGACTCTGATGGAATATCTGGAGGGATGGAGGAGAGGAGACTCTGATGGAATATCTGGAGGGATGGAGGAGAGGAGACTCTGATGGAATATCTGGAGGGATGGAGGAGAGGAGACTCTGATGGAATATCTGGAGGGATGGAGGAGAGGAGACTCTGATGGAATATCTTGAGGGATGGAGGAGAGGAGACAGGATGGAATATCTGGAGGGATGGAGGAGAGGAGACTCTGATGGAATATCTGGAGGGATGGAGGAGAGGAGACTCTGATGGAATATCTGGAGGGATGGAGGAGAGGAGACTCTGATGGAATATCTGGAGGGATGGAGGAGAGGAGACAGGATGGAATATCTGGAGGGATGGAGGAGAGGAGACAGGATGGAATATCTGGAGGGATGGAGGAGAGGAGACTCTGATGGAATATCTGGAGGATGGAGGAGAGGAGACTCTGATGGAATATCTGGAGGGATGGAGGAGAGGAGACTCTGATGGAATATCTGGAGGGATGGAGGAGAGGAGACTCTGATGGAATATCTGGAGGGATGGAGGAGAGGAGACAGGATGGAATATCTGGAGGGATGGAGGAGAGGAGACTCTGATGGAATATCTGGAGGGATGGAGGAGAGGAGACTCTGATGGAATATCTGGAGGGATGGAGGAGAGGAGACAGGATGGAATATCTGGAGGGATGGAGGAGAGGAGACAGGATGGGATATCTGGAGGGATGGAGGAGAGGAGACTCTGATGGAATATCTGGAGGGATGGAGGAGAGGAGACAGGATGGAATATCTGGAGGGATGGAGGAGAGGAGACAGGATGGGATATCTGGAGGGATGGAGGAGAGGAGACAGGATGGAATATCTGGAGGGATGGAGGAGAGGAGACAGGATGGGATATCTGGAGGGATGAAGGAGAGGAGACAGGATGGAATATCTGGAGGGACGGAGGAGAGGAGACTCTGATGGAATATCTGGAGGGATGGAGGAGAGGAGACAGGATGGAATATCTGGAGGGACGGAGGAGAGGAGACTCTGATGGAATATCTGGAGGGATGGAGGAGAGGAGACTCTGATGGAATATCTGGAGGGATGGAGGAGAGGAGACAGGATGGGATATCTGGAGGGACGGAGGAGAGGAGACAGGATGGAATATCTGGAGGGGCGGAGGAGAGGAGACTCTGATGGAATATCTGGAGGGATGGAGGAGAGGAGAGGAGACTCTGATGGAATATCTGGAGGGATGGAGGAGAGGAGACTCTGATGGAATATCTGGAGGGATGGAGGAGAGGAGACTCTGATGGAATATCTGGAGGGATGGAGGAGAGGAGACTCTGATGGAATATCTGGAGGGATGGAGGAGAGGAGAGGAGACTCTGATGGAATATCTGGAGGGATGGAGGAGAGGAGACAGGATGGAATATCTGGAGGGATGGAGGAGAGGAGACTCTGATGGAATATCTGGAGGGATGGAGGAGAGGAGACAGGATGGAATATCTGGAGGGATGGAGGAGAGGAGACTCTGATGGAATATCTGGAGGGATGGAGGAGAGGAGACAGGATGGAATATCTGGAGGGATGGAGGAGAGGAGAGGAGAGGAGACAGGATGGAATATCTGGAGGGATGGAGGAGAGGAGACAGGATGGAATATCTGGAGGGATGGAGGAGAGGAGACAGGATGGAATATCTGGAGGGATGGAGGAGAGGAGACAGGATGGAATATCTGGAGGGATGGAGGAGAGGAGACTCTGATGGAATATCTGGAGGGACGGAGGAGAGGAGACTCTGATGGAATATCTGGAGGGATGGAGGAGAGGAGACTCTGATGGAATATCTGGAGGGATGGAAGAGAGGAGACAGGATGGAATATCTGGAGGGATGGAGGAGAGGAGACAGGATGGAATATCCTGGAGGGATGGAGGAGAGGAGACTCTGATGGAATATCTGGAGGGATGGAGGAGAGGAGACAGGATGGAATATCTGGAGGGATGGAGGAGAGGAGACAGGATGGAATATCTGGAGGGATGGAGGAGAGGAGACTCTGATGGAATATCTGGAGGGATGGAGGAGAGGAGACTCTGATGAATAGGGGAGTTAATGGCGCAGCGAGTCGGAGTGAGACATTAAATGGCACATTAATAAGATGGAAAGAGCCGGTGACAGCAGCGTGAGGGGAGCCGAGGCTGAGCAGATGCAGAGGTGAAGAGGAGCTAATTATACACAGACAGAGAGATGAAAGAGAGCCTGAGACAGCCTGGACCACACCGAGCAACCCCGAGGAATGAGCAGGAACCACACAAAAGGGAGAGCACAGGAGACTGACAGTACAGATCATGGGAGACTGACAGTACAGATCACAGGAGACTGACAGTACAGATCACGGGAGACTGACAGTACAGATCACAGGAGACTGACAGAGCAGATCACAGGAGACTGACAGTACAGATCACAGGAGACTGACAGAGCAGATCACAGGAGACTGTCAGTACAGATCACAGGAGACTGACAGTACAGATCACAGGAGACTGTCAGTACAGATCACAGGAGACTGACAGTACAGATCACAGGAGACTGACAGTACAGATCACGGGAGACTGTCAGTACAGATCACGGGAGACTGACAGTACAGATCACAGGAGACTGTCAGTACAGATCACGGGAGACTGACAGTACAGATCACAGGAGACTGACAGTACAGATCACAGGAGACTGACAGTACAGATCACAGGAGACTGACAGTACAGATCACAGGAGACTGACAGTACAGATCACAGGAGACTGTCAGTACAGATCACAGGAGACTGACAGTACAGATCACGGGAGACTGACAGTACAGATCACAGGAGACTGTCAGTACAGATCACAGGAGACTGTCAGTACAGATCACAGGAGACTGACAGTACAGATCACAGGAGACTGACAGAGCAGATCACGGGAGACTGACAGTACAGATGACGGGAGACTGACAGTACAGATCACAGGAGACTGATAGTACAGATCACAGGAGACTGTCAGTACAGATCACGGGAGACTGTCAGTACAGATCACGGGAGACTGACAGAGCAGATCACAGGAGACTGACAGAGCAGATCACAGGAGACTGATAGTACAGATCAAAGGAGACTGATAGTACAGATCACAGGAGACTGACAGTACAGATCACAGGAGACTGACAGTACAGATCACAGGAGACTGACAGTACAGATCACGGGAGACTGACAGTACAGATCACAGGAGACTGACAGTACAGATCACGGGAGACTGACAGTACAGATCACAGGAGACTGACAGTACAGATCACAGGAGACTGACAGAGCAGATCACGGGAGACTGACAGTACAGATGACGGGAGACTGACAGTACAGATCACAGGAGACTGATAGTACAGATCACAGGAGACTGACAGTACAGATCACAGGAGACTGATAGTACAGATCACAGGAGACTGTCAGTACAGATCACGGGAGACTGACAGTACAGATCACAGGAGACTGATAGTACAGATCACAGGAGACTGTCAGTACAGATCACGGGAGACTGACAGTACAGATCACGGGAGACTGACAGTACAGATCACGGGAGACTGACAGTACAGATCACAGGAGACTGACAGTACAGATCACAGGAGACTGACAGAGCAGATCACAGGAGACTGACAGAGCAGATCACAGGAGACTGACAGAGCAGATCACAGGAGACGGATAGTACAGATCACAGGAGACTGACAGTACAGATCACAGGAGACTGACAGTACAGATCACGGGAGACTGACAGAGCAGATCACAGGAGACGGATAGTACAGATCACAGGATGCTGACAGTACAGATCACAGGATGCTGACAGTGTAGAATGCAGATCACATATTCAGCGTTGGCACAGCACTGAGCACACTTTATTCACCTTCCTGACTCTGAAGGGTTAACACACAGCTGACATCACATGCAAACTTTTCAAACTTTTCTCCCCTTCCAAGCCCCTCCCCCAACGCCATCCCAACACCCCGCCCACCCGTCCGCCTGTCCCCTCCCTCCTCGACAGACTCACCTAAGCGGTTAGGTGGCCGTCCCCTGCCGTATCCCTCCATTGGGCAGATGGCTGGTTGGAGGATCCGTTATCGGGCACAGCGAACGCCAGCAGCTCCTCTGGCTGTGCCCACACAGAGAGCGCTCCCCCCTCCTCCTCCAGGACCGGATTCCCATTCCGAGCCACTTCCTGACCGCCTGTCTGCCTGGCGCTGCTCCTACAGCTAATTTATTGGCTGCAAATTAGGAGCCGTTTTCTCTTGGCCGAGCCAGCGAAGGAGGGGGCGACCGGCAGCCGAGAGAAGGGACGCCGTGCGTGGCGTACCGCTGGCCTAACGGTGCCAGCCTCTGCCATCAATTCCCAGCCACCCGCATGGAAAATAGAGCTGGCATGTAAATAGTCCCCCCACCCACCCAACAACATTTTTTTTTAACGGTTGCTTTATTTGCTTTATTGCTGTCACAAGGAATATAAACATCCATGTGACAGCAATGGGGACGTAACACGTAGAGGTTCACCCAATGGGAATTTTGGTACCGAAACCGAAAATGCAGAATGTACTTTCCTGAAAACCAAAACCAAACATTACAGTTTTAAAAAATATATATAATTGTATTATATTCAACTTTTTATTAAAATCATGAATTTAAATTAATATGAATTTATTGTCGGACATTATTGGCACCTTTAGCGCAAGGAAAGCTCTAGAAAAATGTATTTAGCAGTGCTATTTGGCCGCTAGCGGGGCGATTTTAGCCCCCACTAGCGGCCGAAGAAAGGGTTAAATGCGCCCTAAAGCTGCATTCACACCTAGGCGTACAAAATCGCGGCGTTTTGTCCCGCGAATTGCGGCGAAAAATTGCGGTGTTTTGTACCGCGATTTGCGGCGACAAAATGCCGCGATTGTGAATGCAGCCTCACCCCCTCTATGGAGATGGTTCACATCTCCTATGCCGAACACCGAAAGCCGCCTGAAAAAAAGGTCCGGGACTTTTTTTCAGGCGGCAGGCTTCCGGCGTTCGGCGTGGAGATGTGAACCATCTCCATAGAGGGCAATGTGTTTTCATCCCTCCAGCGTCTCGGGGCTGCTGCGGCGTCACACTACAGGCGGCAAAACGCCTAGGTTTGAATGGGGGTTAAATGCGCCGCTGCCGAAGCGCTTTGCAGGCGCTACGGCAGCCATGCCCATTCATTTCAATGGGCAGGTGCGGTGCAGGAGCTTCCTCCACCGCCCCAAAGATGCTCCTTGCAGGACTTTTTTTAACGTCCTGCCAGCACTCCGCTCCAGTGTGAAAGACCTCGGGGCTCTCACACTGGGGCTGCAGGGGAGGCGTTTTTCAGGCGCTATTTTTAGACCTCTTTCACATTGGAGGCGTTTTAGTGCTAAAAATAGCACCTGTAAAGCGACAGAAAAACGTCTCTTAATGCTCCCCAGTGTTAAAGCCTGAGCGCTTCCACACTGGGGCGCTGCGCTGGCAGGATGTTAAAAAAAGTCTTGCAAGCAGCATCTTTGGGGCGCTTTAAGAGCGGTGTATATATCGCTCCTAAAGCGCCCCTGCCCACTGAAATCATTGGGCAGCGCCGCCGTAAGCGCCCCGGCAGCTGCACTTTGCGGGCGCTTTTAACCCTTTATTCGGTTAAAAACGCCCCGCTAGCGTCCGAAAAGCGCCTCTAAAATTACGGTAAAACGCAGCTAAAACTAGTGCCGCTTTACCCCTAACGCAGCAGCGCTGCAAGTGTGAAAGGGCTCTTCTTTGCACCTGAAAAACACCTCCAGTGTGAAAGGGGTCTCATAGTATTCAACACACCAAGATCTGTGTCTTTCAATGCTTTTGATTTTTGAATGATGGCGCTGTTGACACTTGGGTGACCCGGAAGTATTGTCAGGTCATCGCTTCCAGGTTACCATAAACAAGAGCCGATCCAGGCTTTCTTCGGCTCTCTGATCAAGCTGGTGGACGTGGCGTCTGGTCAATCAGGTCTCCTGGTGGGACGGGAGAGCATGAGAAAGCCACGGAAGGGGTGACGGACGTCCCCTCCCGCTGCTTGTGAAAGCAATCCAGCGGCTACTTAGCCGCTGGATTGCTTTTACAAGAGAGCTGACTGCGGGCTCTAAAAAAACGATACCAGGGTGGTGACATCATCCCAGTATAACCAATTGAATTCCAGCGCGGTATGGGTATTTTCAAGGTCTAAGGAGCCCCACTGGCCTCTCCTCAGCCTGAGACGGTCGCTAACAAATAATAACAGTCCAAACGGCGAGCTCCGAGAACTAGGATGCGTTTATATAAACAACGGCGGCTTTCATTAGTACATAAAACCATTTGTTTGTACGCCTTGATTGCCTGGGAGGGGAGGACGGAGCACCAGGAGGAGAGGAGGCGCCCCGGGGGGATGTTCCGTGTCAGGTGTTAATGAGGCAGCTGCGGCGGAGGAGGAGGCAGAGCCGGCCCCCCTCTTTCACAGGTGACACAAATACACCTTTATCATCTCCCGGCCTCACGCTAAGCAACTGCCAAGAATAGGAACAACAGCTGGCTGACGGCCAGGCCCCGCGTCTCCGTCCCCCCTCCTCCCAGACACAGGAAAACAAGCTCACCTGCCTCGGGATCGGGAGGGGGGGGGGAGCTGAGCACCTGTCTTCCAACAAGCGCCATGCCGCGCCTCGCTGTGCGTTACACAATCGCTTCACATTCCCGGGGCCACATTCCGCTTCACCAGGATACAACTTTCTGTATCCTGTTTAACTTATTTATTCCTTCATCCCAACCCACCTCCGAGACGTTTCCAGCTCCATCGCTTCCATGGAACTCAACTGATTTAACCATTTGTTATGTTTATAATGTTAGTATTGCCTTCCCTTCCTTTAGGGCCACACCACATGCAGTCCAGTGCAGGTTTTTTTCTATATCAAAAACGCATGGATAGTAGGTTTACACACAGGGGAAGCTGTGTTTACACACAGCTCTCCCCGTTCTTCAGCTCCGGGGACCGATCGCGGGACTCCAGCGGCGATCGGGTCCGCGAGTCCCGTGGCTGCAGTCACGGAGCTTCGGACCGGGTCGCGGGCACGCGCCCGCGACCCACGGCTGGGCATTATATAATCACATACAGGTACGTGATTGTGTCCAGCCGTGCCATTCTGCCGATGTATATCGGCGTTAGGCGGTCCTTTAGTGGTTAAAGGAACCTATTTAGAAAATAAAAAAGAACCTTTACAACCCCTTTAAGTCATTTTTTCATCTTTCCATCTATTCAATCTTCTGCCCTTGTTGTTGTTTTATCTTTGGGTATTAAAACAATTTTTTTCTGCCAGTAAATCCCTTATACAGCCCACTTCCTGTTTCTTGTCTGGTCATTAGCCTAGGCTTATGACATCATGCACATCTCTCTTTCTCTCTCTCGAGCGTTTGCCAGGAAGGGAGGGGGGAGGTGGGAGTCATAAAAGGCCAATGAGAGCTGCAACAGCTGGAGGTGTGCCTCTGGGTAAATCCAGGAAGTGAACAGGCAGCAGCTTCAGCTGCCCACAGTTAAAATGGCTGCAGCCAGACTCAGTGGAGGGAGATTTCTGCAGCATATTTGGCAAAGTACAGAATCACAGTATATAGAAAATAATATGCAAAGTGGTTGGAGGGAAGCTTCAGAATGGCAAAGATATTTTTATTACAGATTATGCGAGTAGACTGCAGTTCCTCTTTAAGGTTAAAGGAGTTGTAAAGGAAAAACATTTTTTTGCTGAAATGACTGTTTACAGGGTATAGAGACATAATAGTTAACTGATTCCTTTTAAAAATGATTAAAAATAGATAAAAATCAATCATATAATGTACTTGCAGTTTCTAGTTTCGTTTTGCATGCTGTTTCCTGCTTCTGTGATGTACAGAGCCACAGAGCCAATACAGGGAAGTGATGGTTTGGAAAACGAAACTGATTGGTGCTGAGGGGTTTTAGACACACAGTAATCACACCTCCTTGATTAGTCACCACAGTGAGAAAGCTCCCAGTACTGTGGTCATCAGGAAACAGACAACCAGGAAGTGTGGAGATCAGAGAAGAATTACAGCAACTTGAGAGCAAAAACAAACAATGAGGACATAAAAACAGCACTGCATTAAGATAAAGGAAGCTATTAACCTCCCTGGCGGTATGATTCTTTCAGAAAAAAGGTGCTGAAAGCGGTACCATTATTTGCAAGGAAATTTGGTGTTTTATACTGTAGGCCTGTAATTTTTAGAAATAACTCACTTAAATCTGACCAAACAAGATTCTAATAGGCATCCCGGGTATGACATTTTTTTAAAAACAAAATTATAAATTATAATATAATAAATAATTATAAATAATTATAACAAATAATAATATAATTATAATAAAAATGATTCAATGATGTAATCAAATCAAAATCACTGAAATTTGCTCAGTTGCAGAATTGTCGCTGTCATTATTTTTTTTTTTATGACGAATTTCCCCACAAATCGCTATCGCACAATTCTGCAAGTGATTATAATTTATTATCGCTGTTTTTTAGCTGATCTAAAACTATTTTTGACATAAAGGGACACTTTTGGTTGCTATGGACAATCTACAGTTTGCAGGGAGAAAGAAACGTTTTTATTATATAAAATGACATGCATGACACTGGGCAGACCACTAGGGACAGGGGGGGTGTGTTTTTTTTTACATACAGTATACTGTAATCTTATAGATTACAGTACTGTATGTAAAGTGTTTGTTTACTTTTTTGAATTTGGCGCCGTTCTCCGTCCCCGTGCGTCGTAACGTCGCAGGGAACGGAGATCGGCGGCACAGGAGGACACTGTGTGAATCGAGCGAGGTCCCGCTCGCTCACACAGCGCGGTGGCATCGCTGGATCCAGGGACAAGGTAAGTAAACCAAGCCTGTGGATCCAGCGAGGCAAGCCCGAGTCTGACTCGGGGTTACCGCTCGCAGCAGGAAAATCTAACCCCGAGTCAGACTCGGGAATACCGCCAGGCAGGTTAAGATAAAAAAAAAAAAAAAATCCTTTACGAACCCTTTAAGAATAAAGAGGGGGGAAAATGCACTGGACCGCATCAAAAATGCACTGAAATGCATTAAAAACTAGTCAAAAAAGCTCATGTAAAAAAAGCATCCGGAATGCGTTTCTATGGCCCTTAAAGTGCATTCACACATGTGCGTTGTGGCATCGGCCATTTAGGGACAGTTCACACCACATGCAGTCCAGTGCGTTTTTTCTCTGCATCAAAAACACATGGATAGGACAATGGCATAGTTCGCAGCAGTGCGGTCAGTTCCAGAAAAAAAAAGTAGAAGATGCTGCATTTTTTCTGCGCTAGATTGAACTGGAACGTGGTAAAATGCATCAAAAACGCACCAGAACGCACCTAAACGTCCCAAAAACGCACTGGAATACAGAAAAAAGAGGGGGGGGGGGGAATGCACTGGGCCGCATCAATAATGTACAAAAAACGCAATGGAATGCATCAAAAACACGTAAAAAACATTCACATGCAAAAAAGCATCCAGAATGCACCCGGACTGCGTTTCTATGATGTGAACTGGCCCCTAGACGTGTGCCAACAGGAGTCGTCATGCATGGCAACGCACCGGGTCTATGTGTGGTGCCATTCATTGTGAACTGTCTGCAGCGCACCACAATGCATAAACCGTGCGCTGAAGTATTCTGCAGTGTTAAAAAAAAAAAAAAATTCAAAATCCAAATTTTTTCATCTATTGTGGTGCGTTGTCTGCCTGATCATAATGAACGGGCGGCCCTAACGCAATGCATGTTGACATGTGCCACAATGCGTGTTAAATTATGCGCATTGATGCAATGGAATGCCTAAGTGTGAACGGGCCCCTTAGACAAACACCAGCTGATACCAATGGCCTGGACATCAAAGAATCCCTCCCCCATCCTTTGTGACGGAGACGTTGTGCTTTGATTGGTTGACCTGCGGTACCCTCCGTGTGCTTTATACCCGGTCATCAGACCTACTTCCAGCCCGCGCCGTGTCTGGCACTTTTTGTAACAATCAGTCTTTTTTGCTAGAAAATGACTTTGCTAGAAAATGAATTTTTATGCCGCACGGTATTCGCGCAGCAGTTTTTTAAACGCACTTTTTTTTGGGGGGGGGGGGAGAAAAAACACTTTTTTTTATTTGAATGCAAAAAAACACAATGCATAACAAATTATTTTTGTAAAATATAAAAGATGATGTTACGCTGAGTAAATAGATACCAAACATGTCACACTTTAAAATTGCGCACACTCATGCAACAGCGACAAACAATGTCAATTTTACTATTTATAGGCGACACTTTAAAAGCCAGGTTACCACGTTAGATGTACCCAGGAGATCCGGTGCTAGAATTACTGCCAGTGATCTGACGTTTGCCACATGTGGGACGATTGCTGTTTTGTGTGCATGCAGGACCAGAGCGCGCGTTCGCCTTTGCGTGCAAACACAGGGGCAATTTTTTTTTTTTAGTAATTATTATTCTTTTATTTTTACACTGCTGCTTTACATTTTTTTTTTTTATTGCTATCACAAGTACTATAAACATCCTTGTGACAACAATAGGCATGTGACAGGTCCTCTTTAGACCTCTTTCACACTGCTGTCCCCTCCCACTGCTGTCCCCTCCCACTGCTGTCCTCTCCCACTGCTGTCCCCTCCCACTGCTGTCCTCTCCCACTGCTGTCCCCTCCCGCTGCTGTCCCCTCCCGCTGCTGTCCCCTCCCGCTGCTGTCCCCTCCCGCTGCTGTCCCATCCCGCTGCTGTCCCCTCCCGCTGCTGTCCCCTCCCGCTGCTGTCCCCTCCCTCTGCTGTCCCCTCCCGCTGCTGTCCCCTCCCGCTGCTGTCCCCTCCCGCTGCTGTCCTCTCCCGCTGCTGTCCTCTCCCGCTGCTGTCCCCTCCAGCTGCTGTCCTCTCCCACTGCTGTCCTCTCCCACTGCTGTCCCATCCCGCTGCTGTCCCCTCCCGCTGCTTTCCTCTCCCGCTGCTGTCTCCTCCCACTGCTGTCCTCTCCCGCTGCTGTCCTCTCCCGCTGCTGTCCCCTCCCGCTGCTGTCCTCTCCCGCTGCTGTCCTCTCCCGCTGCTGTCCTCTCCCGCTGCTTTCCCTCCCGCTGCTTGTAATAGCAATCGAGCAGCTGGTGAGCTGCTCCGATTGCTATTACAAGAGAGCCGACTGCTGGCTCTAAAAAAATGACACTGGGGTGATGACACAGCAGCAGCAGGCGTCACCCCGGTATAATCACCGAAAGTCCAGCGACCTACGGGGGTTCTCAGCCAATAAGGAGGGGGGAGGCTGTCCTGCAAATCACTGGATTGCGATGGGGCTCAGGCAAGTATTGGGGGGGGGGGGGCTGGGGTGCTACACACAGATGTTTTTTTATCTTCAGGCATGCGTAAAAAACCTTGCGCCTCTAGTCTAGACCCACTTTAACCTGTTTCCGGCCCAGGCCCAGTCGGATTTCTGGGCTACGGACGCATTTTACAGTCTGACTGCCCAATTCGCCGCATTCTGTTCACATGGCACAAAAACTTAAACGGGGATGGCAATAATAAAATAAGAAGATATATAATATATATGATGGATCCATGTATTGCCAGCAGTAGCTGCAGAGCAGTACAGTTCATGCGCGGTTTTGCTGACTGCATGTATGTTGCGTGTGGCCCGGACTGTATCTGGGCCGCACAGCGGGTGAAATGGATCTGAGGGTATTCTCATATGATTTCACTAAAACTGTTTTTTTTTTTTTTCTTTTTTTTTAGGCGGTCAGGCAGAAAGTATGGAAACGGTTAAGCGGCGTCTGGCATCTCCTGTGGGTACGCGGATATGATCTACTGAGCGAAGGAGAGATACGCAAACCAGCACGGCGTAACAGCATCCTACTGCGACACGTCAAAGAAACTCAGGAATCCCCCACAGGGTACGGTGTCTTACATGATATATCACAAGTCATAAGATTACAGCTGTATACACTACGGTACAGAAATCACACAGCAGAGAGCGCCACCTACCTGCCGCGCTGGGCTCTGCGCGCTCCACATTCGAGACGCTCTCCGAGCCGGAAGGGGGCTGCTTGATTGATTTGGGGCTTTGCTCGGGTTCCGCGGGCTGAGGGGCGGTTCCGCCGGGTCCAGAGACACGAGGAGCAGAGCAGGCCTGTAAGAAACAGAACAGGAACTTGTTAGCATTCGTCTATTGGCGTCACGTGTTCATTAAGACAAGGTCACCCAGAGCCCTGAGAATAAATCCCCCTCCCCCAGTACAAATCCACCACCCTGATGAAATCCCCCCTCCCAGAATAAATCTGTGTCTCCCCATCCCCCAAACTTTCCCAGAACAAATGCACCCCCAGCACGAATCCTTTACCTCTCAAATCCCCCCCCCCCCCAGCACAAATACGCCCCAATACACCCTCCTACCAGATTTCCCCCCCAGCACAAATACGCCCCAATACACCCTCCTACCAGATTTCCCCCCCAGCACAAATACGCCCCAATACCCCCTCCTAGCAGATTTCCCCCCCAGCACAAATACGCCCCAATAACCCCTCCTAGCAGAAATCCCCCCGCCCAGCACAAATACGCCCCAATACCCCCTCCTAGCAGAAATCCCCCCCCAGCACAAATACGCCCCAATACCCCCTCCTAGCAGAAATCCCCCCCAGCACAAATACGCCCCAATACACCCTCCTAGCAGATCTCCCCAGCAGCACAAATACGCCCCAATACCCCCTCCAACCAGATTTCCCCCCAGCACAAATACACCCCAATACACCCTCCTACCAGATTTCCCCAGCAGCACAAATACGCCCCAATACCCCCTCCTAGCAGAAATCCTCCCCAGCACAAATACGCCCCAATACCCCCTCCTAGCAGAAATCCCCCCCAGCACAAATACGCCCCAATACACCCTCCTACCAGATCTCCCCAGCACAAATACGCCCCAATACACCCTCCTACCAGATTTCCCCCCCAGCACAAATACGCACCAATACCCCCTCCTAGCAGAAATCCCCCCCAGCACAAATACGCCCCAATACACCCTCCTACCAGATCTCCCCAGCACAAATACGTCCCAATACCCCCTCCTACCAGATCTCCCCAGCACAAATATGCCCCAATACACCCTCCTACCAGATCTCCCCAGCAGCACAAATACGTCCCAATACACCCTCCTACCAGATTTCCCCCCCAGCACAAATACGCCCCAATACCCCCTCCTAGCAGAAATCCTCCCCAGCACAAATACGTCCCAATACCCCCTCCTACCAGATTTCCCCCCCCAGCACAAATACGCCCCAATACCCCCTCCTACCAGATTTCCCCAGCAGCACAAATACGCCCCAATACCCCCTCCTACCAGATTTCCCCCCCCAGCACAAATACGCCCCAATACCCCCTCCTAGCAGAAATCCCCCCCAGCACAAATACGCCCCAATACCCCCTCCTACCAGATTTCCCCCCCAGCACAAATACGCCCCAATACCCCCTCCTAGCAGAAATTCCCCCCAGCACAAATACGCCCCAATACCCCCTCCTACCAGATTTCCCCCCCAGCACAAATACGCCCCAATACCCCCTCCTACCAGATTTCCCCCCCAGCACAAATACGCCCCAATACCCCCTCCTACCAGATTTCCCCAGCAGCACAAATACGCCCCAATACACCCTCCTACCAGATTTCCCCCCCAGCACAAATACGTCCCAATACACCCTCCTACCAGATTTCCCCAGCAGCACAAATACGTCCCAATACCCCCTCCTAGCAGAAATCCTCCCCAGCACAAATACGTCCCAATACACCCTCCTACCAGATCTCCCCAGCAGCACAAATACGTCCCAATACACCCTCCTACCAGATCTCCCCAGCACAAATACGCCCCAATACACCCTCCTACCAGATCTCCCCAGCAGCACAAATACGTCCCAATACACCCTCCTACCAGATTTCCCCCCCAGCACAAATACGCCCCAATACCCCCTCCTACCAGATTTCCCCAGCAGCACAAATACGCCCCAATACACCCTCCTACCAGATTTCCCCCCCAGCACAAATACGTCCCAATACACCCTCCTACCAGATTTCCCCAGCAGCACAAATACGTCCCAATACACCCTCCTACCAGATTTCCCCCCCAGCACAAATACGTCCCAATACCCCCTCCTACCAGATTTCCCCAGCAGCACAAATACGTCCCAATACCCCCTCCTAGCAGAAATCCTCCCCAGCACAAATACGTCCCAATACACCCTCCTACCAGATCTCCCCAGCAGCACAAATACGTCCCAATACACCCTCCTACCAGATCTCCCCAGCAGCACAAATACGCCCCAATACACCCTCCAACCAGATCTCCCCAGCACAAATACGCCCCAATACACCCTCCTACCAGATCTCCCCAGCAGCACAAATACGTCCCAATACACCCTCCTACCAGATTTCCCCCCCAGCACAAATACGCCCCAATACCCCCTCCTACCAGATTTCCCCCCCCAGCACAAATACGCCCCAATACCCCCTCCTACCAGATTTCCCCCCCCAGCACAAATATGCCCCAATACCCCCTCCTAGCAGAAATCCTCCCCAGCACAAATACGCCCCAATACCCCCTCCAACCAGATTTCCCCCCCAGCACAAATATGCCCCAATACACCCTCCTACCAGATTTCCCCCCCCAGCACAAATACGCCCCAATACACCCTCCTACCAGATCTCCCCAGCAGCACAAATACGTCCCAATACCCCCTCCTACCAGATTTCCCCCCCAGCACAAATACGCCCCAATACCCCCTCCAACCAGATTTCCCCCCAGCACAAATACGCCCCAATACCTCCTCCTAGCAGAAATCCTCCCCAGCACTAATACGCCCCAATACCCCCTCCTAGCAGAAATCCTCCCCAGCACAAATACGCCCCAATACCCCCTCCTACCAGATTTCCCCCCCCCCCCAGCACAAATACACCCCAATACCCCCTCCTTGCAGAAATGCCCCCCCCCAACACAAATACACCCCAATACCTCCTCTTAGCAGAAATCCTCCCCAGCACAAATACGCCCCAATACCTCCTCCTACCAGATTTCCCCCCCAGCACAAATACGCCCCAATACCTCCTCCTACCAGATTTCCCCCCCCAGCACAAATACGCCCCAATACCTCCTCCTACCAGATTTCCCCCCCAGCACAAATACGCCCCAATACCCCCTCCTACCAGATTTCCCCCCTAGCACAAATACGCCCCAATACCCCCTCCTACCAGATTTCCCCCCCAGCACAAATACGCCCCAATACCCCCTCCTTGCATAAATGCCCCCCCCAACACAAATACGCCCCAATACCCCCTTCTAGCAGAAATTTTTCCAGGCAAAAATAACCCCCAATACCCCCTCCTAGCAGAACCCCCCAGCACAAATACGCCCCAATACCCCCTCCTAGCAGAAATCCTCCCCAGCACAAATACGCCCCAATACCCCCTCCTACCAGATTTCCCCCCCCAGCACAAATACGCCCCAATACCTCCTCCTACCAGATTTGTGTGTACGCGGCATTAGTCTTTCCGCCCCATCGTCTTCACTTTACCCACAGGGATCACTCTGAACGATCCCAGGTGCTTGCTGAACTGTTAGTAGACCAGGGGCCTGCAGAACCCCCTTCTTGCGGCCTAATTGTTTAGCAGCTTGATTTGGTTGGTGAACTACTGATCCCAGCTAGCCCGACTTGCAAATCCAGTGCCCACAGGCCACATCGATTTGACACAAAACCCCACAGTCTCTCCTCCGGCCTTGCACCCAGCTCCCCTGGCATGCCTCCGCCAGATATCCACTGTGCCTCGCTCACCGAACTTCTCCTGCCCCGAGTCCGTGGTGAAGAACTTAACCGGACGTGCGTACCGATCGCTTCTCCAGCCCCTCTGTTCCAGGACACCTCCTCCATGAACGTGTAAGGACGAGGCTCCCTCCCAGCTCCCGACTCACCCCCCCCCCAGATGGGGATGGGCCTCCTGCTGCGATCTAACACTCCATTCTTCACCTCTCCCAGCTGAGAACTCCCTTCCAGTGGGCTGGACCTGAGCTTATGAAGGAGGCCTGACCCCTGCCAATTCCAGTTGGGGATTGGTCAGGGCTCCTCACATGAGCTCCCTGTCGCTCCAGCTCTCGGCCCTGCCCCTCTTCCAGAACATTCTCCCTGGAAGCAGGGGAGGCGCCCAAGAACTGAAGCACAGGTGGTCACACCCACTGCTACACTAACCACTCCCTGCCCCCAGATCAAAACAAGCAGACCTAGCCTGAATTATAGGCCTGCCTAAATTTACCTGCCTGGCAGCTGCCACACAAAGATCCTCACCTCTAGCATCTACCTGAGGTAGAGGGTTCTACAGGTAAAAGCCCAACCACTGTGCTGCCCTCACGTACATACAGAATTACAACAATGTTGCGCAGTAAAGGATCTTTGAAACAATAATACACGGACAAGCTTATTTTCATCAAGCAAATCTCTTTTTATTGACAGAAAAAAAAAAATTCTTATATATTTAATTTAAAAGACTCTGGTCACTGTGACCTCTCCTCCTGAAAATGCTGGTTGCCTGGCTCTCATGCTGTTTTAATGCTGTAAAGTGTGGAGATCTGCCTTCACTGGATATATATTTGTTATAGTGACTGAAAATATTGGAGCCAGAGGTTGGAGCCAGCGGAGCAGAAGGTAAGCCATAGCAACCCTCGTCTCTTGAGATGCTCTTTAAAAAACAGGTCTAGAGGACAAGATGGCCGACGAAGCGCCTCTCGGCGCACCAGGAGCCGCAATGTGCATCTTTGATGCCATTTATTCTTGGTGAACTGACAGGCTGGCCTTGGCTCACACGCGGGCTAATTACAGCCTCGGCTCACAGACGGACTGAATACGACCTCGGCTCTAAAATGGGCTGAATACGGCCTCGACTCACAGACGGACTGAATACGGCCTCGGCTCACAGACGGACTGAATACGGCCTCAGGTCACAGACGGACTGAATACGGCCTCGGCTCACAGACGGACTGAATACGGCCTCGGCTCACAGACGGACTGAATACGGCCTCGGCTCACAGACGGACTGAATACGGCCTCAGGTCACAGACGGACTGAATACGGCCTCAGGTCACAGACGGACTGAATACGGCCTCAGGTCACAGATGGACTGAATACGGCCTCAGGTCACAGACGGACTGAATACGGCCTCGGCTCACAGACGGACTGAATACGGCCTGGACTCACAGACGGACTGAATACGGCCTCAGGTCACAGACGGACTGAATACGGCCTCGGCTCAAAGACGGACTGAATACGGCCTCGGCTCACAGACGGACTGAATACGGCCTCGGCTCACAGACGGACTGAATACGGCCTCGGCTCACAGATGGACTGAATACGGCCTCGGCTCACAGATGGACTGAATACGGCCTCGACTCACAGACGGACTGAATACGGCCTCGGCTCACAGACGGACTGAATACGGCCTCAGCGGACAGATTGACAGAATACGGCCTCGGCTCAGATATGGACTGAATACGGCCTCGGCTCACAGACGGACTGAATACGGCCTGGACTCACAGACGGACTGAATACGGCCTCAGGTCACAGACGGACTGAATACGGCCTTGGCTCAAAGACGGACTGAATACGGCCTCGGCTCACAGACGGACTGAATACGGCCTCGGCTCACAGACGGACTGAATACGGCCTCGGCTCACAGATGGACTGAATACGGCCTCGGCTCACAGATGGACTGAATACGGCCTCGACTCACAGACGGACTGAATACGGCCTCGGCTCACAGACGGACTGAATACGGCCTCAGCGGACAGATTGACAGAATACGGCCTCGGCTCAGATATGGACTGAATACGGCCTCGGCTCACAGACGGACTGAATACGGCCTGGACTCACAGACGGACTGAATACGGCCTCAGGTCACAGACGGACTGAATACGGCCTTGGCTCAAAGACGGACTGAATACGGCCTCGGCTCACAGACTGGCAGAATACGACATGTGCATGTGACAAAGGTCCTGGCAGAATTCGACCCAAACTGCACAATACGTCAACTGGCTGTCACAAAACAAATCATAAGATGCACTCCATCAAAACAGGAGCGCCCGCTGTCCCAGCGACCGCGCTAGAGTTAATGGCGGAAGAGACGGAGCAGCTTTGGTGTTCAGAGAATTACTGGCGGCGTGCGCAGGCTGATCTGAGTATAATTATACGGCACAGACAACTACGCAGAGCTATGAGGCCTGTGACGCCTCCCTCTCCAAGTCATAAAAAAGTCATATAAACAGCCATAAATGTGCCTCACAAACATATTGCAGACACAAAACACCAAACATGGCCTCCCCCGTATACACACGCCATTATTATTCTGACATCCTTCTCCAGATGACACTGAGCGCAATACGTCCCAATATACAGAAACAGTACCCTTCATCAGAAAACTTCCATCTATTTTCATTAAAAGTTGTATTTTCATTAAAAGTTCCATCTATTTTCATTAGAAGTTGTCCTTGAGCTTCAGCTTAGCCTAGAATTTTCTTAGGCTGAGATGATGTCATCCATCTGCTGCAGGCAGGTGGAAGCATTTCCTCAGTCTCCCAGATCTCCCCAGTGATCAGACTGTAACATTGTAGCAAGTCACAAGGTGAGAAACTGCCATGCCCCCTTTCACACGGGCGTTCCGTCTGTCCGATTTTCATCACCCGCCAGTGTACCCGCAGCCAGTGACCTCATCTCTGCTGTCTACTGGCTGAGCCTGGCATAGATGTGGGAGGGTGGGGCTCATGACTTTTTTTTTATCTTTGGTGTGAAGCGCCCCCCCCCCCCCACCCAAAAAAAGAATCCATACCAGACCCAAAGCACCTGGTATGAATTGGGATGGGGGGGGGGGGGGGTCTGCAGGCCCCTTTAAAAAAAAAAATATTTTAATGATGTAAGGGGGGCTCTTACAAGAACTCTGATGAATGGGGGGGGGCTCTGATATAAGGGGGATCTGATGAGGACTCTGATGTAAGGAGGATTCAGATGGGGGTTCTGATGTAAGGGGGGCTCTGATGTAAGTGGGGCTCTGATGAAAGGGGGGCTCTGAAGTAAGGAGGATTCAGATGGGGGCTCTGATGTAAGGGGGGCTCTGATGTAAGGGGTGCTCTGATGTAAGGGGGGGCTCTGATATAAGGGGGGCTCTGATGTAAGGGGGGCTCTGATGTAAGGGGGGGCTCTGATGTAAGGGGGGGCTCTGATATAAGGGGGGGCTCTGATGTAAGGGGGGGCTCTGATGGGGGCTCTGATGTAAGGGGTGGCTCTGATGGGGGCTCTGATGTAAGTGGGGGCTCTGATGTAAGGGGGGCTCTGATGTAGGGGGGGGCTCTAATATAAGGGGGGCTCTGATGTAAGTGGGGGCTCTGATGTTAAGGGGGGCTCTGATGTGATGGGGGCTCTGATGTAAGGGGGGGCTCTGATATAAGGGGGGGCTCTGATGTAAGGGGGGCTCTGATGTAAGGGGGTGCTCTGATGTTAAGGGGGGCTCTGATGTGATGGGGGCTCTGATGTAAGGGGGGGCTCTGATATAAGGGGGGGCTCTGATGTAAGGGGGGCTCTGATGGAAGTGGGGGCTGTGATGTAAGGGGGGGCTCTGATGTAAGGGGGGGCTCTGATGTACGGGGGGGCTCTGATGTAAGTGGGGGCTCTGATGTAAGGGGGGGGCTCTAATATAAGGGGGGCTATTGATGGGGGCTCTGATGTAAGGGGGGGCTCTGATATAAGGGGGGCTCTGATATAAGGGGGGCTCTGATGTAAGGGGGGCTCTGATGTAAGGGGGGCTCTAAAATAAGGGGGGCTCTGATATAAGGGGGGCTCTGATGTAAGGGGGGCTCTAAAATAAGGGGGGCTCTGATATAAGGGGGGCTCTGATGTAAAGGGGGGCTCTGATGTAAGGGGGGGGGGCTCTGATGTTAAGGGTGACTTAAGTTCTTTTTCCTTTCTTATACATCATATAATGTTTCTTTCAAAAAAGATCCAAGTACAACGTAATCTTTCATTTATCCTTCATAGATTTGGATTGTTTTCGGCCCACAAATATTTATAAAATCTACAATGAGGCCGTCATCCCGGCAGGTCCGGTGTCACCCCGGACATAAAGCCCGGGCGGTCTGAATCTCACGAATCTCGCCGGCTGCCATTGCGGTCGGTGAGTCTGGCTTCCAATCAGAGCGCTCCTGTCTGGTAGACTCGCAGGGAGATAAGGGGGATCAGGAAGCAGAGGCTGCACATATAATAAAGAGGAAATCACAGCAGATAATACAAGTAATATACAAGTATAATAATAAATACGGAAATGTGAAGAATTAGAAAGAAATGATTTGCATTAAGCCGTTCCCTGAAATCTCGGAATACGTCCGCGGTTGGAAATCCCCCGATGCGCAGTTAGTGGCCTGCTTAGCTCAGGTGATGAGTTATTATTATCCGGGAGGATGAGCTGCGCCCCCCCCCCCCCCCCCCCCCCCCCCCCCCCGCGCTCGCTGTCAGGAAGTCAGTGCCGGTTACACAAATGAGGAATAATTGATTTAAAGCAGCCATCTGTTTATATACAGGGAGCGTGAGCTCAATTAAGGCGGCCGCGTCCCGCTCGATACACAGGGCTCGCCTTTCCCTCGGCCCCTCTGCCAGGGACGTTTCGTGCCCGGAAAACGTCCTCCGCTAATCACGACCAATTACAGCCGGCCTGAGTGATCGCCGCGCTAACTCGTTAACCCGAACGCCCGCGAGGCCTCCTCAGATTGACGAGGTGAGCCCACCAGGTCAAAGGTCGTCACGAGTCGGATTAAAACCGAATTCGTTCTGGATAGAATTGGCGGATTTCCTTCCATTAGATTGGCAGCCCAGTGGTCAACTGAGAGCGACAGCCCCGGGGCCGGGACAAGGGGTGGGCAGAAGGAGGGCGGCTGCCCTGGGTGAAGTGTGTATTGTAGTAATTGGGGGCGCTGCAAGTTCCTTCTATTATGAGGCTGACAGAAGTAGTGACAGCGGCATCACTACTTCTGTCAGCTCAGTGGTCAACTGAGCCGCTGTCACTACACTACAGCCCCGGGGCTGGGCCAAGGGGTGGGCAGAAGGGACGGCTGCCCTGGGTGCATTGTAGGGATTGGGGGCGCCGCAAGTTCCTTCTACTATGAGGCTGACAGGAGTAGTGACAGTGGCATCACCACTTCTGTCAGCTCAGTGGTCAACTGAGAGGGCTGACAACGTTACAGCCCTGGGGCCGGGACAAGGGGTAAGCAGAAGGGACGGCTGCCCTGGGTGCAACGTGGATTGTAGAGATTGGGGGCACTGCAAGTTCCTTCTACTATGAGGCTGACAGGAGTAGTGACAGCGGCATCACTACTTCTGTCAGCTCAAGTGTCAACTAAGAGGGCTGACAAAGCTACAGCCCCGGGACCAGGACAAGGGGTAAGTAGAAGGGGTGGCTGCCCTCGGCACATTGTGTATTGTAGGCATTATGTATTGTAGGCATTGGGGGTGCTGCACGTTCCTTCTACTATAAGGCTGACAAGAGTAGTGACAGTGGCATCACTACTTCTGTCAGCTCAGTGGTCAACTGAAAGGGCTGACAACGCGACAGCCTCTGGGCCGGGACAAGGGGTAAGCAGAAGGGTGGCTGGCCTGGGCACATTGTGTATTGTAGGCATTGGGGGCGCTGCAAGTTCCTTCTATTATAAGGCTGACAGGAGTAGTGACAGCGGCATCACTACTTCTGTCAGCTCAGTGGTCAACTCAGAGGGCTGACAAAGCTACAGCCCCGGGACCAGGACAAGGGGTGGGCAGAAGGGTTGGCTGCCCTGGGTGCAGCATGGATTGTAGGGATTGGGGGCACTGCAAGTTCCTTCTACTATGAGGCTGACAGGAGTAGTCACAGCGGCATCACTATTTCTGTCAACTCAGTGGTCAACTCAGAGGGCTGACAAAGCTACAGCCCCGGGACCAGGACAAGGGGTGGGCAGAAGGGAACGGCTGCCCTGGGCAAAACATGCATTGTAGGCATTGGGGACGCTGCAAGTTCCTTCTACTATGAGGCTGACAGGAGTAGCTGGAAGCAGCAAGGAGAGGAAGAGAGAGCCAGGAGGAGGTACAGGCTGTGCTCTCTCTCCCCCTCCTCCATCTTGGTGCCGTGTGACCCGAGTTGTTGTGATGTTTTTGAGGAGTGGGTGATAACACCGGCTCATTGCAGTAGAGTAGCTATAAGCCTAATCTCAATTCCTGGCTGGAGGACATCCAGCCTCATCTAGTTCTTTGCTCCTCAACCTGACTGTCCCTAGCCCCGCCCCTTTCATTGATTGGATTTCAGTTCTTTTGGGAGCCCACTCCTCCAGACTCACCCCCACCCACCAAGGCATTGTGATAGTTCCATAACTCCTCCCACTGCTTATATCTGGGGGGGGGGGGGTTTGAGAGGAGTAATGAGGCCGGGGGCTGGGATGTTTTCAGGAAGCTATGTACAGTCCCCCGCTGGCTCCTCCCACCAGTCATATGCCTGCATTGCATAGAAAAGCACAGAGACCCGGTGATGACATCACTGGGTATAAAATGAGAGATGTAATGAAAACTTGAAGATTTCATCGAAAAATTTATTTCGGATGTTGATGGGGGGAGGGGTGGACCAAGAAGGCAAATAAAATCGAGTGGAATTTCCTATCCCGCGTCAGCGGTTGGCCAGAGCTGCGTTTTACGATTTTTGTAAACGGCGTTCCGCTGGCTGAGGATGTGGGGAGTGTGGGTGGGGAGGAGAGGAGGGGGGGGGAGGGGGGGGTCTGTGGTTTGGAAGAACTGGTAATTTATTTATTTAACAGAGGAAACCAAGAGCTTAGGAGCCAATGGGGAGAGCGCTGTAGCCGCGGCGGTGTTAAAGAGGCATTGTGTGGACTTGGCAGGGCTCCCCACACGCAGGCTGCATGTCACTTGGCAGGGGAACGGGCCGCGGCGTCCAAAAAAGCAGCCAAAGCGCCCGCCTGCTCGCCAGGAAGCCCAGACGTGTCCGCGGAGATTAACCCCTCGCGTCTTAGGAGCGAGCGTGACGTTTACACCAGATGGGCGGGGCTCGTTACAGCTGCCAATCAGATTATATATTTACATTTTACATTTTTTTTTCGCCAGAGAAAGCCAACAGCCGATTGGTCGCTCCGAGTTCCCGCTACAGAACCTGGAAGGTGAAATCGTCGCTTTCTTTTTATAATATTATTATAGTGCAACTCCGGGACAACACATTGCAAACCAACCTTACTCCAGTTTTATTATTTACTTAACCACTTAAGGACCGGACCAATATGCTGCTAAATGACCCAAGGGGTTTTTACAATTCGGTACTGCGTCGCTTTAACAGACAATTGCGCGGTCGTGCGACGTGGCTCCCAAACAAAATTGGCGTCCTTTTTTCCCCACAAATAGAGCTTTCTTTTGGTGGTATTTGATCACCTCTGCAGTTTTTATATTTATAAACAAAAATAGAGCGACAATTTTGAAAAAAATTCTATATTTTTTACTTTTTGCTATAATAAATATCCCCCAAAAACATATAAAACTTTTTTTTTTTCCCTCAGTTTAGGCCGATACGTATTCTTCTACATATTTTTGGTAAAAAAATCGCAATAAGCGTTTATCGATTGGTTTGCGCAAAATTTATAGCGTTTACAAAATAGGCGATAGTTTTATAATTTTTTTTTTTACTACTAATGGCGGCGATCAGTAATTTTTTTCGTGACTGCGACATTATGGCGGACACTTCGGACAATTTTGACACATTTTTGGGACCATTGTCATTTTTACAGCAAAAAATGCATTTAAATTGCATTGTTTATTGTGAAAATGACAGTTGCAGTTTGGGAGTTAACCACAGGGGGCGCTGTAGGAGTTAGGGTTCACCTAGTGTGTGTTTACAACTGTAGGGGGGTGTGGCTGTAGGTGTGACGTCATCGATCGAGTCTCCCTATAAAAGGGATCACACGATCGATGCAGCGGCCACAGTGAAGCACGGGGAAGCCGTGTTTACATACGGCTCTCCCCGTTCTTCAGCTCCGGGGAGCAATCGCGAGGGGGCGGCTAGAAACGAATAGCCTCGCCCTCGTCCCGGATCGCTCCTGAAGCCACGGGAACCGCCGCATGTACGGGGGGTCCCGACCGGACCCCCGACCCACGTCTAGGCAGGCGCGTACAGGTACGTTGATGTGCCTGTCCGTGCCATTCTGCCGACGTAAATGTACATGCGGTGGTCCAGAAGTGGTTAAAGAGGAACAGCAGTCTGCTCACATAATTTGCAATAAAAACATCTTTGCCATTCTGAAGCTTCCCTCCAACCACTTTGCATATTATTTTATATATACTGTGATTCTGTACTTTGCCAAATATGCTGCAGAAATGTCCCTCCACTGAGTCTGACTGCAGCCATATTAACTGTGGACAGCTGAAGCTGCTGCCTGTTCACTTCCTGGATTTACATAGAGGTACGCCTCCAAATCTGCAGCTCTCATTGGCCCTCCTATGACTCACCCCCCCCCTCCCTTCCTGGCAAACTCTCACGAGAGTGAAAGAGAGAGCTGTGCATGATGTCATAAGCCTAGGACAGTGATGGAGAACCTTGGCACCTCAGATGTTTTGGAACTACATTTCCCATGATACTCAGGTACTCTGCAGTGCCGTTGAGCATCATGGGAAATGTAGTTCCAAAACATATGGAGGGCCAAGGTTCTCCATCACTGGCCTAGACTAATGACCAGACAAGAAACAGGAAGTGGGCTGTATAAGGGATTTACTGGCAGAAAAAACATCCCTTTTATATTGTAAAGTGCTTTGTAAACTGTTGGCGCTATATAAATCCTGTATTATAATAATAATAATAATAACATGATGGTGTAAAAAGTCCCTCAGGTGTAGGGTGAGGTCAGGTCGCAGGTGACCTCTGACCCCTGACTTTCAAGCTGGAGAGTCGCACTCAGAATACGTAAAACAAAATAAAGGGACAAGTGCAAATCTTTCATTCGTTTTAAGACTGAATATTTCAAATCCTGCCAAGACCTGCGGTAGAGCTGCACGATTCTGGCCAAAATGAGAATCAGAATTATTTTTTTTGCTTAGAATAAAGATTACGATTCTCGCGGAGTAACATCATCTTTCACATGATACAAAAAAATTGGGCTAACTTCACTGTTTAGTAGGGGTGCAACGGATCGTCATTGACCTGTTATCCGAACGGGTCAACGTCCGCGGATCGTGACAGCACGCGATCCGCGGATTGAGCCCATAGGAAAGGCAGCGGCTTCGGCCTAGCTCCGGAGCGGCGGCCATCTTGGTACACCCCGCGGCGGCCTAGGTGAGCTCCCCAGAGCAGTGCGCTGACGGGGGAGATGTGGACATTACAGTGGGGGAAGATGTGGACATTACAGTGGGGGGAGATGTGGACATTACAGTGGGGGAGATGGAATTGCGGAATAGAAGATTAGATCTGCCTAGCAACCGCCATTTCTGGTACCGTAAGTAAAGAAAAACATTTTTTTTTATTTATATTTTTTAGGAGCCTTTTTGTGTATTTTTTTTCTAGGGCGGACCTCCGCTTTAAGTGGTTAAACTTCCCTCCTTCACAGACAGAAGGTCATTCCTTTGATCTAAAGAACAAAACGTTACAATGTTTACTAGTTCTGCTGCTGAGGAATGTTGTGATACTTGGCAGACTGCCTGTTTTGTTTTTTTGACAGCTGTCGGCTTGAGCAGAGAATTCTCTGCATAGAAAGAATCTGGAAAATGCTTTGTTAAGATCGCGAGGGAAAAAAAAAATTGTGATCTCGTGATCGTGATTCATTTCTTTTGATCAAAAGAACAAAATGTTACAAGGTTCATAGTAAGTTCTGCTGCTGAGGAATGTTGTGATACTTGGCAGACTGCCTGTTTTTTGTGTTTTTTTGACAGCTGTCGGCTTGAGCAGAGAATTCTCTGCATAGAAAGAATCTGGAAAATGCTTTGTTAAGATCGCGAGGGGAAAAAAAATCGTGATCTCGTGATCGTGATTCATTTCTTTTGATCTAAAGAACAAAACGTTACAAGGTTCATAGTAAGTTCTGCTGCTGAGGAATGTTGTGATACTTGGCAGACTGCCTGTTTTTTTTGACAGCTGTCGGCTTGAGCAGAGAAAATGCTTTGTTAAGATCGCGAGGGGGGAAAGAAAATCGTGATCTCGATTCTTAACAATTATTTGTGCACCTGCAGAGACTGTTTCTCTTTAAGCAAATACAATGTATATAATCAAGCGAACACCAAAATAAGAAAGACCTGGAGGGGGGGGGGGAGAGGTAAAATATTGGCCAATACCATCTCTGAATTAAAAAAAATAATTTATGACAACACGGAGCCTTCAGTGGGCCCTAATGACGCACTTCAGAAATAAATAAGCAGCGTTCCGTAAATTTGTCAGTAAACTGGGTTAATGTAAAATCTGCCCGCAGGGACAGCTTCCGTCGGTGAGCGTCGCAGAGGGACAAGAAGGGTTAATAGCAGCGAGCGGCTTGTGTTTGCTTTAATGTCGTCCCCCTTCCAGCGGGTCGTAAAGTACACATTGAGAAACATAATGACACACTGTGATGGAGATGTAACAAGGCACGGCTAAGTGTTTTTGCCGCAAATGGAAAAGCGGCGTCCCCCCCCCCTCCTCCTCCCTCCCAACTCGCCGTATTGTTCCACGCGCCTCATATTCCCCCTCCTGGCGCTGGGGGAGGCAGAGCTGGGTTTTATGCCTTTCACTCCTTGGCAATTAAACACGGCGCACACAGGTTCAGGAGCTGCTCGTTAGGACGAAAAGCTCGGAATAAGCGCTTACCTCCGGGGTGCGCTATACAATGGGGAAAAGAGGAGCCATGCTGCGATAACAGCTCCCCCCACCCCCCTCATGCTAACGCACGCTTCCCCCCACTTCCCCGCCTGAGCACTAACGTCAAAGAGATTAAATCCACTCGCATACGAGTTCAAGTCGAAAACCAAAAGGAGCCTTGAGAGATTTGCTGAAGGAGAGGCTTAACACTTGCGGGGAAAGCTGCGCCGGGCTTGGCGTAGGTCTACTCCGCCACCCGAGAGTAGGCTGTCGGGCGCGGTTGCTTTTGGCAAGTCTACGGCGTGGCACATGGAATTTTTACATCCATAAATTGAGCATAAGTACGTCTTCTCTGAAAGCACTTATTATTCATAGTAGACTTAAGAGCAGCGGTGAGCCCCAAAAACTGAAATGTTACCCCGATGGATCCCCAATTCCTAATCCAAATTCTCAAATAAACTCCTAAAAGCTCCACATTCTTCTAGTTCGCCTGTTGGGGATGCAAGGGGGTCTACCTGGCCGGAGAGTACTTATATAGGTTCTTACGTAAAACCACAATCGGACTGTGATATGCGTGGACAGTTTAACCATAATCCTCAACCTAACTCTTCCTCTAATCCATAACCTTCAGCCTAACCGCTACTCTTCTTAACCTTCAGCCTAACCCCAACCATTCCTGTAATCCACAACCTTCAACCTAATCCTCAACCTAACCACAAATTCTTTGTCTAATCCATAACCTTCAACCTCATCCCCACCCTTCCTCTAACCCATAACCTTCACCCTAATCCTCAACCCAACCCCCTACCTTCCTCTAATCCTCAGCCTTCACCCTAATCCTCAACCCAACCCCTACCCTTCCTCTAACCCATAACCTTCACCCTAATCCTCAACCCAACCCCCTACCTTCCTCTAACCCATAACCTTCACCCTAATCCACAACCCAACCCCCTACCTTCCTCTAACCCATAACCTTCACCCTAATCCTCAACCCACCCCCCTACCCTTCCTCTAACCCATAACCTTCACCCTAATCCTCAACCCAACCCCCTACCTTCCTCTAACCCATAACCTTCACCCTAATCCTCAACCCAACCCTCTACCTTCCTCTAACCCATAACCTTCACCCTAATCCTCAACCAAATCTCCTACCTTCCTCTAACCCATAACCTTCACCCTAATCCTCAACCCAACCCCCTACCTTCCTCTAATCCTCAGCCTTCACCCTAATCCTCAACCCAACCCCTACCCTTCCTCTAACCCATAACCTTCACCCTAATCCTCAACCTAACCCCTACCCTTCCTCTAACCCATAACCTTCACCCTAATCCTCAACATAACCCTTACCCTTCCTCTAACCCATAACCTTCATCCCAATCCTCAACCTACCCCTACCCTTCCTCTAATCCACAACCTTCACTCTAATCCTGAACTGGTTGGACTTGTGTCTTTTTTCAACCTGACTAACTATGTAATCCTCAACCTAACCACTACCCTTCTTCTAATCCATAACGTTTTCCCTAATCATCAACCTAACCACAAACCTTTTGTCTTTTCCATAACCTTCAACCTAACCCCTACCCTTCCTCTAACCCATAACCTTCACCCTAATCCTCAACCTAACCCCTACCCTTCCGATAATCCATAACCTTCATCCTAATCCTCAACCTAACTCCTACCCTTCATCTAATCCATAATCTTCACCCTATTCCTCAACCTAACCCCTACCCTTCCTCTAATCCATAATATTCACCCTATTCCTCACCCTAACCCCTACCCTTCCGATAATCCATAACCTTCATCCTAATCCTCAACCTAACCACAAACCTTTTGTCTATTTTATAACCTTTAACCTAATCCCTACCGTTCCTCTAACCCCTGACCTTCACCCTAATCCTCAACCTAACCCCTACCCTTCCTCTAACCCATAACCTTCACCCTAATCCTCAGCCCAACCCTGTACCTTCCTCTAACCCATAACCTTCACCCTAATCCTCAACCCAACCCCTACCCTTCCTCTAATCCATAACCTTCACCCTTATCCTCAACCTAAACCCTACCCTTCCTCTAATCCTTAGCCTTCAACCTAATCCTCAACCTAATCTCTACCCTTCCTCTAATCCATAACCTTCACCCTTATCCTCAACCTAAACCCCACCCTTCCTCTAATCCTTAGCCTTCAACCTAATCCTCAACCTAACCCCTACCCTTTCTCTAATCCATAGCCTTCACCCTAAACCTCAACCTAACCCCTACCCTTCCTCCAATCCATAACCTTCACCCTAATCCTCAGCCCAACCCCCTACCCTTCCTCTAATCCATAACCTTCACCCTAATCCTCAACCTAATCTCTACCCTTCCTCTAACCCATAACCTTCACCCTAAACCTCAACCTAACCCCTACCCTTCCTCCAATCCTTAGCCTTCCCCCCAATCCTCAACCTAACCCCTACCCTTTCTCTAATCCTTAGCCTTCACCCTAAACCTCAACCTAACCCCTACCCTTCCTCCAATCCATAACCTTCACCCTAATTCTCAATCTACTCCTACCCTTCCTCTAACCCATAACCTTCACTCTAATCCTCAACCTAACCCCTACCCTTCTTCTAATCCATAACCCTTACCTAATCATTAACCTAACCACAAACCTTTTGTCTATTCCCTAACCTTCAACCTAACCCCTACCCTTCCTCTAGCCCATAACCTTCACCCTAATGCTGAAAAATGATTGTGTGTACGCGGCATTAGTTATAAGCTAGTAAAAGGTACAATGCACAGTCCGAGTGATTACTGCGAGGAGACCCGCAGTAGCTTGATGACATCATTTTCCCACATTCATTGAATCACATCTTAACAGATTGTGTCTAGACACTTGGCTGGAGCCCCCAAAAATATTCTTTCGAAGATAATGAAAGATTTTACCGTCCTGCTATAAAGTGCGACATCTTATGAATTGATTTCTACAAACTTCGGTATATAGGTTGGCTTTCAGAATCATTGTACGCCAGCCGCAATCCCAACCCTAATGCGACTCTCCTGCCAAAAGCGGCTTGCACCAAAACAAACTCATGTCATAATATGTCGACCACAAAAATGTGGCTGCTGAAATCCGCCAAGAAAACGGCGCCAAATCCCCGGGACTGAGATGTGCGCGCTGCGTGTAGGAGATCCACTCTGTACGGGGAAACATGGAAGATGTATGATTATCTATAGCAGGGAAAATGGGAATCGTTTCCTCCCAGACACCATGGTGCCAATGCCTCAAACGGAGCCGCTGCCAGCGACATCAATGAATCAACCGCACCGCACAACGCGTTTTATACTTGAGAAGTCTTCCAACTATTTACTGCTTTGGCGCCATAAATAACAATTTGAAGCATTTGTGAAGCACATTTGCTGGCCGGGGTAGCTGACGTGTTTTCCCAATCAAGAAATAATTTTTTTTTTTTTTTTTTTCTTATTGAAATTTTTATAATAAAGTTATAAACATAAAAACAGAGTCAACAATCAGCAAGAAATAAAGAATTTAAAGCGTTAGTAAATCCACTAAAGTAAAATCAGTCTGTATATGCAGTAAAGTAGGCATGTCCAAAGTCCGGCCCGTGGGCCAATTGGGGCCCGTGTTCACTGGTAATGGCAATGGTGAGGCTTACATTCATGGCAATGGTGAGGCTGCAATAATGGCAATAGTGAAGCTGCATTCATGGCAATGGTGAGGCTTACATTCATGGCAATGGTGAGGCTGCATTAATGGCAATAGTGAGGCTGTATTCAAGGCAATGGTGAGGCTGCTTTCATGGCAATGGTGAGGCTGCATTCATGGCAATGGTAAGGCTGCATTCACGGTACTTGTGAGGCTGCATTCATGGCAATGGTGAGGCTGCATTCATGGCAATGGTGAAGCTGCATTCAGAGGCTGCATTCATGGCAATGGTGAGGCTGCAGATGGGCACTGATTAGACTGCATTGATAGGCACTGACCCTTATTTTACCTGAAACTTCCCTCTTAAAGTATAGGTGTGTGTAATACGCCGATAAACACTGGCCCGGATTCAGGTAGAATTGCGCATTATTTACGGAGGCGCAGTGCAACGTTTTTGCTGCAAATTTGCTGCGCTGCCCTTGATTCACGGAGCAGAAGCTCCATAAATTGCGCGGGCGCACCGGCAAAATGCCCGGCGCAAGCGCACGCAATTTAAATGATCCCGTAGGGGGCGGGAATCATTTAAATTAGGCGGGTTCCCGCGCCGATCGTAGAGCGCATGCTCCATCGGGAAACTTTCCCGACGTGCATTGCGGCAAATGACGTCGCAAGGACGTCATTTGCTTCAAAGTGAACGTGAATGGCGTCCAGCGCCATTCACGAATCACTTACGCAAAATACGTAAAATTTTAATTTTGCGACGCGGGAACGACGGGTATACGTAACATTGGCTGCCCCTGCTAATAGCAGGGGCAGCCTTACGCAAAAAACGCCGTACGGAAACGACGTAAATTGCGTACGCAGGGCTCGCGCAACGTTGTGAATCGGTGTTAGTATGCAATTTGCATACTATACGCTGAGCACAACGGGAACGCCACCTAGCGGCCATCGCAAGAATGCAGCCTAAGATATGCGGGCATAAGAGCCTTATGCCACGCATTTCTTAGGCTGCAGTCGGCGTAACGAGGTTCCTGAATCAGGAGCATTCGTTACGCCGGGGCAAGTAAGCAATTGCGCTGTGTAACTATGGTTACACAGGCGCAATTGCTTCTTGAATCCACCCCACTGTATATCCAAATAACACTGGCAGAAAACAAAACACCAATTATAAAGCTTCCTTCCTCTCTGGACTGGAGCCTCACTTTAAGGATTCCCTAATCATCTCCAGCTCTTCTTTTGCAGACACAAACTTTCCGGAACTTTCCAGAGGCGACTTGACCTATTTCCAGCAGAACACAGCAGCTGAGCGAAGGATTTCCTGACGGAGCAAAGAAGGTCTAAAGTGATCGATAAGTGATCTGGATTCGGCTATGAGTGACCGCAGTCCGCGCCAATCTGCCCGTGGCGATCTACCTCCCCCCCTCCCCCCACATCTCCTCAATCAGTCATTCTAGCTGGCTCCATGGGGCCCGGCCAGCGTAGGAAGCAGCCTGATCGAGCCAAGAGAAAGCTGTCATTAGCTGCCAGGCTCAGCCACACCATCGCTGACACCGAGCCCAGACACAGACGCCACACCATCCCCGGCTGAGCGCCCAAGACGCGGAGTCTACGGAACAATGACCCAATGTTGGCGGAGTGCTCCACTTAAAGTGGCCTTATCCTGATATGCAGTAGTGTGGGTCAGTGTAACACTTCCAGAGATCACTGGACTCCCCTCGCCCATTTATTTTACTTAATTTTTTTTTTACTTTGTCTTTAAAAAAATGTTTAGATCACTTTTATTCCTATTACAAGGAATGTAAACATTCCTTGTAAAGTGCGTGACAGGTCCTCTTTATGGAGAGATGCGGGGTCTATAAGACCCCACATCTCTCCTCCAGGCTGGAAAGACTGAGATCAACATTTTTTTAAATTAGCGATCTCGTTCCTTCCAGCCAATTTTTACTTCCGCCGGGCCAGACGTGACGTCATAACGTCGCGCAGTGCCTCCCTTGTAAAGTGCGTGACAGGTCCTCTTTATGGAGAGATGTGGGGTCTAGACCCCACATCTCTCCTCCAGGCTGGAAAGACTGAGATCAACATTTTTTTAAATTAGCGATCTCGTTCCTTCCAGACAATTTTTACTTCCGCCGGGCCAGACGTGACGTCATAACGTCGCGCAGTGCCTCTGAAGGTCATAGAGATGACTGGGGACCATATGGTCACTGGAAACCTCTATGATCAACGGCTGGTGGCGGCGGATTCCTTTTCCGGCTCGCTGATCACACTGGCGAGCCGGTAGAAGGACCGGAGTGTGGTGGGAGTGGGGGGTGTCCCCTCCCACCGCCTGTAAGAGCGATCGAGCGACTGAACTGCCGTCATGATTGTTCTTATGGTGCACAGAATCACTGACTGTAAAACAAGATCTCTGAATGATGCCTGCAGGCATCATACTGATATCCCCACTCAAAGTCCAGGACGTCATTATGATGTCATTATGACATCCATATGACGTCATCTGACGTCATTATGACATCCATATGACGTCCTTTTGAACAGCAAAACCCCGCACCTCGAGGACAGCAAGTCCATTTTCAAAAGCCAAAGATGATTGTTCAAAGCCCTCTGCACTGTCCGGTCGAATAATCATTCAGAGAGTTCAGGATCACCTTGGACAGTTTGCGCCGCGTCCAACCCCCGCGTCCAGTAATGATCCTCGCCGCACTCCGTTTTCTTTTTTAATAAACGAGGGCTTTTGGCGGATTTGTGTCCCGTATGTTATCCGCGGTACTCTTGTGTACACACAGAACATACAAAGGCGGCGCGGGGGCGATCTCCTGCCGCAGGCGATATGTTTACAGCGCCGTCTCTGCGAGCTTGTATTACGATCCGATATAATCCTTCGTATTAAGGAGATTTACTCCCTCGCTGGAACTCCCGCTCCCTAAACCCTGACAGTCAGAGCATGACTCATGGGCACGGGGGGCAAGATGGAGGACGCGGGAATGGCGCCGGTAAAACAAAGCAACCAGATTCGTGATTCGACGGTGGTATGGAGAACCCGGGGGGCGGCTGCTAAATGGTAACCCCTTCATGACCAACCACCAAAGCCTAGATGACCAGACCACATTCAGCCGTGTCAGGACGTGTCGGTTAATGTGGTAATAAATCTATAGATTACATTCGCAATGCTAAAGATCCTTATTGCCAATTAAAAGTGATTGATTAGCTGTCTACCCAAGTCATTTTTTTTTTTGCATTGTTATTTATAGACATCTAGGGCTTTTGTTTTTTATTAACCACTTCACCTCAAGAAGATTCCCTCCCCCTTCCTGACCAGGCGATTTTTTTGCAATACAGCACTACATTATTTTAACTGACAATTGCGCGGTCGTGCGACGCTGCACCCCAATAAAATTGGCGTCACTTTTTCCCCCCACAAATAGAGCTTTCTTTTGGTGGTATTTGATCCTCTCTGAATTTTTTATTTTGTGCGTTATTAACAAAGAAAAAAACAACAATTTTGAAAAAATAAACCTTTTTTTTTTTTTACTCTCTGCTATAAAAAATATCCAATAAAAAAAAAAAAAAAAAATTCTTCATAAATTGAGGCCAATATGTATTCTGCTACATGATTTTGGTAAAAAAAAATTCCTAATTGCGCAAAATGTATAGCGTCTACAAACTATGGGATATTTTTTTTTTTTTTTACTAGTAATGGTGGCGATCAGCGACTGCGATTTTGCGGTGCACAATTGGACACTAACTGACACTTTTTCAGGAACCAGTGACACTAATACAGTGATCAGTGCTAAAAATATGCACTGTCACTGTACGAATGACACTGGCCAGGAAGGGGTTAAACGTCTAGGACGATCAAATGGTTAAATGTGTGCCTGGCTGGTGTTTTCTTACTGTGGGGGAGGTGCTTGTGCTAGGAGGAAGACATGGATTTATGTTCCTGCTTGGCAGAGACACAGGATCCATGCCTTCCCTACTGCCGTTCTGCCTGTGTAGCGAATGATCGACGGGTGCCGGCGGACATTGGGTCCCATTGGCTCCTGCTGTGAGCAAGCAGCCGGAGGCGCGCTTTTGCGCCCCGCTACCCAGAGATGCCGAAACACGTATATATACGTGATCTAGCGCACAGCTGCCACCCTATAGGAGTAATACTGCTATAGGGCGGTCGGCAAGTGGTTAAAGAAAAAAAATAACTTTTAATTGAAAAAAAATTATATATATATATATATATATATATATATATATATATACACACACACACACACACACATATATATATATATATATACACAGTACTGTGCAAAAGTTTTAGGCATGTGTGAAGAAATGCTGTAAAGTAAGAATGCTTTCAAAAATATACATTTTATTTGTTAATTTCTACCAATTAACAAAATGCAAATTGAGCGAACAGAAGAACCATCTAAATCAATCAATATTTGGTGTGACCCCCCCCCCCTAGTTCTCTTACACTTGCACACTTGGTACACTTGCACAATGTCAGGGATTTTGTAGGATTAGGTGTATGATTAGCCAATTATACCAAGTGGGTTCTAATGATCATTAGTCTCATATGTAGGAAACCCACTCCATTAACTGTCACAGAGACAGCTGTGTAGGAGGCTTAAAGTGATACTAAAGCCTTGTTTTTTTTTTTTATTTGAAAATCATAAAAATGTATAGGCCAGAATGGCCGAAGACGGACCCAAGAAGAGGATGATCCAGCCTGCTCTGCATAAAAAAAAAAACAACACCACTGCACAGGCTGGATCATCCTCTTCTTGGGTCCCTCTTCAGCCCTTCTGGCCACTCTCCCCCGTGTCGAGTGCCCCCATAGCAAGCAGCTTGGTATGGGGGCACCTGAGCCGAGCTGGAGCGCTGTGTGTCCATTCAGACATGGAGCCGTGTCTGGCCCCGCCCCTTCTCCCTCTTCATTGGCTCACTGAATTTGATTGACAACAGTAGGAGCCAATCAGGAGTCATGCCTGTGGCTCTGAGATTCTTATAAGGCCCCGTTCAGACGGGGCGGGTCAGTAATGATCCGCCCCGTGAACCTCCGCTTGCTCAGTGGGGATGGCTCTGTTGATCAGGCGGATGACGGGGCGGTCCCCGGGGGATCGGATGAACACGGACCGTCTGTCCGTATTCACTTGATCCGATAGACGGATGGAAAAGTAGGTTTTTCCTCCGTCACACTTTGGCGGATCGGAGCGGGTCAGATGTCAGCGGGCATGTCACCGCGGCTCAATAGAGGAGCACGGAGCGCCCGTTCAGGTCCGCCAAAAAACTGGCAGGCGGACCTGAACGGGCCGCCCGTGTGAAAGAGCCCTATAGCCTCTTTGGACTTGCAGTTCCCCAATTACAAGCCCCTTGAGGCTTTGCTAGTGTTCTACGAAGGCCAGCCAACTGGGATAAGCCAATTGACTTGGAGGGGGGAGGGAAATTATAACTTGACGGGGCTTAGAAAGTGACAACTAAGAATAAGCATGCGGCCAGTGAAATCAGTGATATGCACATGAAATAAGGAGGACTATGACAGCCTTGTAAAGGAAGTCATGGAACTCCCATGTTCCAATCCTGCCAGGTTCCCCTGCTCAGGGTAGACATCGGCTGTGGAAAACGATCGGCCTCGAGTCTCTGCGCTGGCTCCTACAAATGCCCGGTAACGCGAATTAACAAGAAGGGCGACATTTGGCGATAATCGGTGTGACGTGTCAAGAAATAAACGTGAGAAAGGAACTCGCCGCTCGCGGCTGAGCGAAACAAGAGGTGAGGGCGGCAATATGCGGCCGGTGCCTCCGCTGGGAGCCGCGGGACTGACAGGCGGCTGGATGAACAGCGACAGCACAGCGTCCTGTGGCGGGCGATGTGCGAAGAGCGGAGATGACCCTGTCACTTCTCCTCGCCACCCGAGCCCATCTGCCGGCAGAAAAACCGAGTGATGGAAAGAAGCGCGGGGGGGCGTTGGGTGACCGAAGCGTCATTAGGCCCAACACCGGAGGGTTATCTAATAACGGGATGCAAAGTGCCATCGCTGCCACCCGCGGCAATCACCTTGTAGGCAATTGACGCAAGTCAACGATTGGCTGCTGTAGGTCAGTGCATCATTTTAATTTGCGCTGCCCCCTACTGGCCGACCTACGCAGCTCCTAATCTCTTGAATTCTTTCACCTGTAACTGTTGCATTTATTTAAATGACACCAGGGTGACCTTATGTGGCTCCGATGAAGAGAGTGACCCGAAGGACGCTGTAGGGGGATGGGCACAAGATAAATGGGAAATCCAAGCTAAAGTGGTATTAAACCCAAAACCAAAAATATCTCTGCGGCGGCGTAACGTATCGGATTTACGTTACGCCGCCGCAACTTAGACGGGCAAGTGCTGTATTCTCAAAGCACTTGCTCCGTAAGTTGCGGCGGCGTAGCGTAAATCGGCCGGCGTAAGCCCGCCTAATTCAAATTTGGATCAGGGGGGCGTGTTTTATGTAAAACTGCCGTGACCCGACGTGATTGACGTTTTTGCGGAACGGCGCATGCGCCGTCCGTGGAATTTCCCGTTGTGCATTGCTCCAAAGTACGCCGCAAGGATGTCATTGGTTTCGACGTGAACGTAAATGACGTCCAGCCCCATTCACGGACGACTTACGCAAACGACGTAACTTTTTCAAATTTCGACACGGGATCGACGGCCATACTTAACATTGGTGGGCCGCACTTATGCCTCATATAGCAGGGGCAACTCTACGCCGGGAAAAGCCTAACGTAAACGGCGTAACTTTCAAATGAAGTCGCACAATTTCAAAGCTGAACGGGGGGGGCTAAAGGTGGCGCCGCTCTAGTGATAGGACAGCAAATGAGCATCATCATATGGCAGGAGGGTGACACAGGAAGCTGAAACAGGGCTACTGGTGTCACCCGAACGGCAGGACAGGTGTGAATGAATCAGCAGACCAACCAATCAGAGTTGGATTTTTGTTGTAGTCTTAGAGCAGTGATGGCGAACCTCTTTTGGAACTACATTTCCCATGATGCCCATGCACTCTGCAGAGTAGTTGAGCATCATGGGAAATGTAGGTCCAAAACATCTGGGGTTCACCATCACTGCCTTAGATCAGGGGTCTCCAAACTTTCTAAAGAAAGAGCCGGGTTACTGCACTTCAGATTCTATGGGGGCCGGACTGCAACCATTGGGAGTAGAAAAGGTCCCGACATCATTGAGAGGAAAAATAATGCCCCCATTGTTTGTCTCAGTGGGCGAAAAAGTGCCCCAACATTTGTGTCAAAGGGAGAAATTGTGCCCCATCATTGGTATCCGTGGGAGGAATTGTGCCCCATTGTTGGACTCACTTGGAGGAACATCCCCCTATCATTGGTGTCATTGGAAGAAATTGTCTCCCATTGTTAGTGTCATTGGGGGAATTTTGCCCCATCATTGGACCCCATTATTGGTCTCATTGGAAGAAATTGTCCCCCATTGTTAGTGTCATTGGGGGAATTGTGCCCCATCATTGGACCCCATTATTGGTGTCATTGGAAGAAATTGTCCCCCATCGTTAGTGTCATTGGGGGAATTGTGCCCCATCATTGGACCCCATTATTGGTGTCATTGGAAGAAATTGTCCCCCATCGTTAGTGTCATTGGGGGAATTGTGCCCCATCATTGGACCACGTTATTGGTGTCATTGGAAGAAATTGTCCCCCATCGTTAGTGTCATTGGGGGAATTGTGCCCCATCATTGGACCCCATTATTGGTGTCATTGGAAGAAATTGTCCCCCATTGTTAGTGTCATTGGGGGAATTGTGCCCCATCATTGGACCCCATTATTGGTTTCATTGGAAGAAATTGTCCCCCATCGTTGCTGTCATTGGGGGAATTGTGCCCCATCATTGGACCACATTATTGGTGTCATTGGAAGAAATTGTCCCCCATCGTTGCTGTCATTAGGAGGAATAGTCCCCTGTCATTTGTTTCACTGGGAGGAATAGTACCTCATCATTGGTGTCATTGGGAGAAACTGTGCCCCATCATTAGTGTCAGTGGGAAGAATAGTGCCTTATTGTTGGAATCACTTGGAGGAATTGTCCCCTCTCATTGGGGTCATTGTGCCCCATCATTGGTGTAATTGGGAGGAAGTGTCCCATTGTTGGTATCCGTGGATGAAACATTCCCCAGAGGGCCGCATAAAAGCAAGCAAAGGGCCACATCTGGCCCCCGGGCCGCAGTTTGGAGGCCCCCTGTCTTAGAGCATACAATGTTTTTCCACAGCTTACTACAGGTGGAATTTTTTTTTTAATCCCTTTCTATATTGTTTTTTTCCACTCCACAACGCCGCACAGAAAAAAAACATCACAAAGCGAAGCCGTAAAAGGCGCGGCGCCCTGCACTGGGAGCGATAAGGCTTGCGTCGGCGGTTATGGATGCGCTGTCTCCTGCGCGCTATTAAATTATCTGGTGCCGGAGCCGCAGGCAAGCGGGAAATGGATGTACGGTGCGGGGAAGGTGGACGGGCCGGAGGAAGAAAGGCAGAGTAATAATAAGATAAATGGAAGCGGAGAGGTGGATGGGAGGGGTTGGGGGGGCCCCCCCCTGGTGTCATAGCAGCGGGGGGGGGGGGGGGGAGGCGCGCGGCACCATCTATCGGCGCAGAGTAAACCGGCTCAGACAATGATGAGGATTAAGAGTCTCACATAATGCCAGAGCTGCCAGTCTAAATCTGACACAATTGGCAGCGGGCTCGCCGAGGTCGCCGCGTTAATGCCGGGAGGCCGCGCGGGTCAATAGGAGGTCAGGGCGTCATTGGGGGAGGAGGGGGGGAAATCCCCCAGAGCGGGCGGGGGGCGCACATCCCGCCAGGAAGGAGGGTGATAAACAGATGTGGTGCTGATAGAGACACAGCCGGCATATAGTGACCATCAATCACCGGCATCGTTCTCTGGTTTAATATATAGAGCGTCGCAGGGGCCGCCATACATCACCGAGCGCAGCGCCGCCAATCCTCGCGGGGAGACGCCAGGCCGACGCACACATTAAATTTAACACCTTTTTTTTTTTTTCTTGAGGGCTCATTTACACCCTTTGCGGTGCGTTGATGTGCGTTGATGTCACACGTTATTATGTATTGCGCTAAGGCTGCGCCCACTGACAATAATCGCACCCAAACGTGTCAAACATTCGCCAAGCCGCGTTTTTGTCTCATGAATGACCTTCCAGCAACGTCCTGAAATTCTGAGGGGATCAATTCACTGCGGTGCTCTGCAGGGTCCTCCCAATGGCTGCCTATGGTCTCCACTATGACCTAATGTAAGGGAAAAGGGACTCTGATATAAGGGGACTCTGATGGGGACCCTGATATAAGGGGACTCTGATGGGGACCCTGATATAAGGGGACTCTGATGGGGACCCAGATATAAGGGGACTTTGATGGGGACCCAGATATAAGGGGACTTTGATGGGGCCCCAGATATAAGGGGACTTTGATGGGGCCCCAGATATAAGGGGACTTTGATGGGGACCCAGATATAAGGGGACTTTGATGGGGACCCAGATATAAGGGGACTTTGATGGGGACCCAGATATAAGGGGACTCTGATGGGGACCCAGATATAAGGGGACTTTGATGGGGACCCAGATATAAGGGGACTCTGATGGGGACCCAGATATAAGGGGACTCTGATGGGAGGTGACAGAAACGCGTCGGGTGAATCCACACACACATTATTGCCAGTATAACCACGATGCCTCCAATGCTGAAAGTCAGAGACGAATGATTGATGATCTCCAATCACCACCGTTGTCCCTGCACCGGGGTCCCTGCACCGATCACACTGCATGGAGTATGAGTTGGTTTCCTTCGGGTGTGCCGATCTCCTCCCACAATACAGAAACATTCCTCTACAATGTAACTGATCTCTACAAGTTATTGTGCTGGAGATTCACTCGGCCTCCTCCAATCCCTGGCTGGATTACTCGGCCTCCTCCAATCCCTGGCTGGATTACTCGGCCTCCTCCAATCCCTGGCTGGATTACTCGGCCTCCTCCAATCCCTGGCTGGATTACTCGCCCGGGTAACAAATGGGTAGAAGGCTCCATTGGAAACGTTGCACAATAATTGCCAGCAAGCTGGACATTTTTCTACAATGATTTTTATAGAAATTATTTTCAGACGGCAAATTACTAGCTGAGAGCGGCCATAAATCTGACGGAAAGTTCCATCAGAACTCACCCGTGACGGGGGACACGGCCCCCCTCCCCCCTCAATCACTCACTACCAGTTTAGTAATCATTCCGTCACAAGCTGAAGTCTCCTCCCCATGTCTGTCCTTATGGAGCGAATTTCTATCCGTCCCGTTCCAGGAACTCTGATCCGTGTCTCTGCTGAACGGAGCCAGACTGTCATCATTCACCCGACCAGGAATCATTGTCAGCAAGAGGGCGCCATCCAGTGGCCAAGTCATGTAAGTGCTGAACAAACCAAAACACCCTCCGCATATAACCAATCCGGGGATATTGTTATTGTGTCTATATAGAGGGGGGGGACATTAGAGTGTAAGCTCCTCTGGTGCAGAGACTGATGTGACTGGCTCAGTGTTCTCTGTACAGCACTACAGTATATGTCAGAGCTATATAAATGTATAATAATAATAGTGTATGTACATTATATGAAGTCTAAATGGTAGCTACACATTCTTGTATGTCATTATATACTATTACTATATTTATTATATTATATTTCAGAATTCAGATTATATACAATTATTATTATACAGGGTGGAATTGATTTAAATCACCAGTAAAAAGGCTCGATTTATATTATAACTTTAAATAAAGAGCAACTGTCATCTCTGTCCCGCAGAGGCTCCTCCTCTGACCCACTGTTGGCTCCTCCTCTGAGCCGCTGTTGGCTCCTCCTCTGAGCCGCTGTTGGCTCCTCCTCTGAGCCGCTGTTTTCTCCTCCTCTGACCCACTGTTGTCTCCTCCTCTGACCCACTGTTGGCTCCCCCTCTGACTGCTCTTGGCTCCTCCTCTGACCCACTGTTGGCCCCCCCTCTGACACGCTGTTGGCTCCCCCTCTGACCCGCTGTTGGCTCCTCCTCTGACCCGCTGTTGGCTCCTCCTCTGACCCACTGTTGGCTCCTCCTCTGACTGCTGTTGACCCCTCCTCTGACCCACAGTTGGCTCCCCCTCTGACCCGCAGTTGGCTCCCCCTCTGACCCGCAGTTGGCTCCCCCTTTGACCCACTGTTGGCTCCCCCTCTGACCCGCTGTTGGCTCCCCCTCTGATCCGCTGTTGGCTCCCCCTCTGACCCGCTGTTGGCTTCCCTCTGACCCGCTGTTGGCTCCCCCTCTGACCCTCTGTTGGCTCCTCCTCTGACCCACTGTTGGCTCCTCCTCTGACCCACAGTTGGCTCCTCCTCTGACCCACTGTTGGCTCCTCCTCTGACCCACTGTTGGCTCCCCCTCTGACCCGCTGTTGGCTCCTCCTCTGACCCACAGTTGGCTCCTCCTCTGACCCACTGTTGGCTCCCCCTCTGACCCGCTGTTGGCTCCTCCTCTGACCCACTGTTGGCTCCTCCTCTGACCCACAGTTGGCTCCTCCTCTGACCCACTGTTGGCTCCTCCTCTGACCCACTGTTGGCTCCCCCTCTGACCCGCTGTTGGCTCCTCCTCTGACCCACTGTTGTCTCCTCCTCTGACCCACTGTTGGCTCCCCCTCTGACTGCTCTTGGCTCCTCCTCTGACCCACTGTTGGCCCCCCCTCTGACACGCTGTTGGCTCCCCCTCTGACCCGCTGTTGGCTCCTCCTCTGACCCGCTGTTGGCTCCTCCTCTGACCCACTGTTGGCTCCTCCTCTGACTGCTGTTGACCCCTCCTCTGACCCACAGTTGGCTCCCCCTCTGACCCGCTGTTGGCTCCCCCTCTGACCCGCAGTTGGCTCCCCCTCTGACCCGCAGTTGGCTCCCCCTTTGACCCACTGTTGGCTCCTCCTCTGACCCGCTGTTGGCTCCCCCTCTGACCCGCTGTTGGCTCCCCCTCTGATCCGCTGTTGGCTCCCCCTCTGACCCGCTGTTGGCTTCCCTCTGACCCGCTGTTGGCTCCCCCTCTGACCCTCTGTTGGCTCCTCCTCTGACCCACTGTTGGCTCCTCCTCTGACCCACAGTTGGCTCCTCCTCTGACCCACTGTTGGCTCCTCCTCTGACCCACTGTTGGCTCCTCCTCTGACCCGCTGTTGGCTCCCCCTCTGACCCGCTGTTGGCTCCTCCTCTGACCCACTGTTGGCTCCCCCTCTGACCCGCTGTTGGCTCCTCCTCTGACTCGCTGTTGGCTCCCCCTTTGACCCACTGTTGGCTCCTCCTCTGACCCACTGTTGGCTCCTCCTCTGATCCACTGTTGGTTTCCCTTCTGACCAACCCAGCAGTCAGAGAAGGAGCCAATCTGATTTTTTTTTTTAAATCATTGATTTTTATCCACAAAAGCATTTTATTAAAATAAATTTGATAAAAATCGAAAAAATACATTTAAATAAAAAAAATGTGATTTAAATGTAAAAAATAGAAAACTATCTTTAGATAGATTTTTATTCCCAAAGCATTTTATTGAAATAAATAAAATAAAAATCTAAAACATCGATTTAAAAAAAAGAAATTGGATTTAAATAAAATAAATCAAATTTTAATTAAAAAATATCTGATTTTTTTATTTATTTTTAAAAAAAATTATCCACAAAATCATTTTATTAAAATAAAATTTCATAAACATTGAAAATGTTATTGAAAATAATCCATTTAAATAAAAAAATGTGATTTGAATGTAAAAAATAGAAAACTATCTTTAGATATATATATTTTTTTAAATCATTGATTTTTATCCACCCTGTTATTATACATAAGAGACAAATTCAGAATCCTGTACTGTATGTGTGTGTATATATATATATATATATGGATGTATCTAAGTGGGGCACAGAGGCGGGCACACACACACATTATTGCTCTGGCGTTGTACCGCCTCGCTGTCTCCGAGTCCTTTTTAGCTGCACTTGCAGGGAGCGGAGTGCGATGCTTTTGTCAGGTCATTAAGCCATTTTATTTCCTATTATCCAGCCTCCTAACCTCCAGGGAACGGCGCGGTTCAGAAACAATGAGCGAGGCGGATGTATCCGCTGTACAGACAGGAGAACAGCTGAGCGCATTTCCTGGTCTGATAAAGCGAGCCTGGCTTCCATAATGGAGCTTATTTGTGAAAATGCAACAAAATGGAGGCGCCGCGTGCGACATCCGACCGCGTCCAAGCTACCGTTTCATTGGTGCGGCGAAAACGAAGGACGCACTTGTTGCTATCAGTAGCATTTTATAGGCACGTCTTTTGCCCATAGAAACTGGAAAGCGGTGTGTTGTCTCTAGAGGAGGGAATAATATACTTCCCTTGTCGATCCGCCCAATACCATCAGCCCGTTTTGGCGTGGTGCGAAATTTCTGAGCTTTTGCTAAAAAAATTCTGCGCCTGTGTTCCCAGCTCCGCCCACCAGGAAAATGTTCTGCCGTGTGTATGCATATCAAGTCCGCCTATAAGTGCCCATCAGTGCCGCATACCAGCGCCGCCAATCAGTGCCACCTCATCTGTGCCCGTCAGTACTACCTCATCGATGTCCATCAGTGCCATCTCATCGGTGCCCATCAGTGCCGCCATATCAGTGCCCGTAATTGAAAGAGAAAAACGTATTTACAAAAAAATGAACAGAAAAAAATAAAAACGTATTTTTTTTTCAAAATGTTCAGTCTTTTTTTAGTTGTTTCGCAAAAAAAAAAAAAAACGCAGAGGTGATCAAATACCACCAAAAGAAAGCTCTATTTGTGGGGAAAAAAGGACGCCAATTTTGTTTGGGTACAGTGTAGCATGACCGCGCAATTGCCATTCAAAGTGCGACAGCGCTGAAAGCTGAAAATTGGCTTGGGCGGGAAGGTGCGTAAGTGTCTGGTATGGAAGTGGTTAAAAGCCAAATTATTGTTATTGTAGATAAACAGTATAAATATTATTTTATAATTTGTCCTGTTTTCAGCCTTTTTTTTTTTCCTTTAAAGCTACACAAAAAAAAAAAAAAACGAATTAACAAACTAAATGAATAAAGGTAAAAAATAATTGATTTATATTATTGGCCTGAAAAAAAAAATGTAATACAATAGCTAATGGGAGAAGGTGAACTGATAAAAAATGTTTATTACATATTTTGTGCAGAGAGAATAAATCACAACATAAAAATAAATAAAGTTTGAATATGTAAAAAAATAAATAGATAAAAGTTTGTTCTACTTTGACAGCTTTAAATTTAAAGCACAGTTATTGTTATTGTAGATAAACAGTATAAATATTATTTTATAATCTGTCCTGTTCTCAGCCTTTTTTTTTTTTTTTTTTTTAAAGATACACAAAAAAGAACAAAAAAAAAACTAATTAACAAACTTAATGAATAAAGGTAAAAAAAGAAATGATTGAAACTATTGGTCTGGAAAAAAAAAAATCGTAATAAAATAGCTAATGGGAGAAGGTGAACTGATAAAAAATGATTTATTCTCTCTGCACTCTGTAGACAAAAATATGTAAAAAACAACATAAAAATAAATAAAGTTTGAATATGTAAAAAAAAAAAAATAGATAAAAGTTTGTTCTACTTTGACAGCTATAAGTTTAAAGCACAATTATTGTTCTTGTAGATAAACAGTATAAATATTATTTTATAATTTGTCCTGTTTTCAGACACAAAATTTTTTTTTGACAAACTAAATGAAGTTGGTTTTGCACAGAGCAGCCCAGATCCTCCTCTTCTCGGGTCCCTCTTTGCTGGTCCTGGCCCCTTTCTCCTATCGAGTGCCCCCACAGCCAGCAGCTTTCTTTGGGGGGCACCCAAGCCGAGTCAGAGCTTTGTGTTTCCATTCAGACACGGAGCCCTGATCTGGCCCCGCCCCCTCTCTCCCCTGATTGGCTGACTGACTTTGATGGACATTGGCTGCCGCTGCTGTGTCTCAACCAATCAGGAGATCTTGGTCGGCTAAGACACTCGTGGACATCACTGGACAGAGAGGAGGCTCAGGTAAGTATTAGCGGGGTTGCTACACACAGAAGTTTTTTTTTTATCTTAACCACTTGCTTACTGGGCACATAAACCCCCTTTGTTCCCAGGCGAAATTTCAGCTTCCGGCACTGCATCGCTTTAACTGACATTTGCGCGGTCGTGCGGCGTGGCTCCCAAACAAAATTGACGTCCTTTTTTCCCCACAAATAGAGCTTTCTTTTGGTGGTATTTGATCACGTCTGCGGTTTTTATTTTTTGCGCTATAAATAAAAAAAGAGCGACAATTTAAAAAAATATATATTTTTTGACTTGTTGCTATAATAAATATCCCAATTTAAAAAAAAAAAACTATTTTTTTTCTCAGTTAAGGCCGATAGGTATTTTTCGACGTATTTTTGTAAAAAAAAAAAAAAAAAAATCGCAATAAGCGACTGGTTTGCGCAAAAGTTATAGCGCCTACAAAATGGAGAACAGAATTATGATTTTTTTTCATCATTTTTTTTTTACTAGTAATGGCAGCGATCTGCGATTTTTATTGGGACTGCGATATTGCGGCGGACGTATCGGACACTTTCGACACAAATTTGGGACCATTCACATTCATACAGCAATCAGTGCTATAAAAATGCACGAATCACTGTATAAATGTGACTGGCATTGAAGGGGTTAACACTAGGGGGTGAGGAAGGGGTTAAATGTGTATCCTGGGTGTGTTCTAACTGTGTGGGGGGAGGGGACTGACTGGGGGAGGTGACCGATGCTGTGTCCCTATGTACAAGGGACACAGATCGGTCTCCTCTCCTCTGACAGCACGTGGAGCTCTGTGTTTACACACAGAACTCCACGACCCTGCTGTGTCACCGCCGATCGCGTGTACCCGGCGGACATCGCGGCCGCCAGGTACACGCATCGGCTCCCCAGCGATGCGGCGGCACAGTGGTTACCCGCGCGCCCCCCAGTGGCACGCGCGGGTAATGCTTTCAAATGACGTCCAAAGACGTCCACTTGGCACCTGAGAACCGCGCTGTTGACGTCTTTTGTCAATAGCGCGGGTCTCAAGTGGTTAATGCAAAGAATGTATTAAGATAAAAAACCTTCTGCTTTTACAACCCCTTTAAAATAACCCACCATTAAAATGATAGACTGGACACTGTATATTTGCCCGCTCAGCTCGCAGCGTATCTCTAATCTGATTCATTGTTCAATCAGCGTCGGGTAGCGCAAAGGGTTAAGGCGTTGGCGGGCGGTAATGATGGATCCAGGCTTTCACGCTGCTGATTAGATTGGCCCTTAGCAGCGAGGATAAATTGGGCCTGATCTCTGTCGGTGAGGCTGTGTGTCACACCGGATTAAATTAACAATGATTAATTGGGTCGCTGCACGGGAGTTACATCAAGCACGGACGTCGCAATGGCTTTAATTCGCTGTAACAACATTACAGGGCGGCGTCAAACGCCAAAGGACACGTAGAGGCCGCGTCCCGCCAACCGACCCGACGGGAGAAACCAAGAGCTAACACCGCGTTCAAAATGTCAGACGGGAAAAGCGCCATTTACCAAATAACTGTTTCCTGTATTATGTATTACTTCACCGGAAAAAGATACATTTATGTCACTTCTATAATATACCTTATATCTGGAGAGCGGTGATGTCACTCATGTATAATATATCTTATATCTGGAGGGCGGTGATGTCACTCCTCTATAATATATCTTATATCTGGAGGGCGGTGATGTCACTCCTCTATAATATATCTTATATCTGGAGAGCGGTGATGTCACTCCTGTATAATATATCTTATATCTGGAGAGCGGTGATGTCACTCCTGTATAATATATCTTATATCTGGAGAGCGGTGATGTCACTCCTGTATAATATATCTTATATCTGGAGAGCGGTGATGTCACTCCTGTATAATATATCTTATATCTGGAGAGTGGTGATGTCACTCCTCTATAATATAATATATCTTATATCTGGAGAGCGGTGATGTCACTCCTCTATAATATAATATATCTTATATCTGGAGAGCGGTGATGTCACTCCTCTATAATATATCTTATATCTGGAGAGCGGTGATGTCACTCCTCTATATCTTATATCTGGAGAGCGGTGATGTCACTCCTCTATATCTTATATCTGGGGAGCGGTGATGTCACTTCTATAATATATCTTATATCTGGAGAGTGGTGATGTCACTCCTGTATAATATATCTTATATCTGGAGAGCGGTGATGTCACTCCTGTATAATATATCTTATATCTGGAGAGCGGTGATGTCACTCCTGTATAATATATCTTATATCTGGAGAGCGGTGATGTCCCTCCTGTATAATATATCTTATATCTGGAGAGCGGTGATGTCACTCCTCTATAATATATCTTATATCTGGAGAGTGGTGATGTCACTCCTGTATAATATATCTTATATCTGGAGAACGGTGATGTCACTCCTGTATAATATATCTTATATCTGGAGAGCGGTGATGTCACTCCTGTATAATATAACTTATATCTGGAGAGCGGTGATGTCACTCCTGTATAATATATCTTATATCTGGAGAGCGGTGATGTCACTCCTGTATAATATATCTTATATCTGGAGAGTGGTGATGTCACTCCTGTATAATATACCTTATATCTGGAGAGTGGTGATGTCACTCCTCTATAATATATCTTATATCTGGAGAGCGGTGATGTCACTCCTGTATAATATATCTTATATCTGGAGAGCGGTGATGTCACTCCTGTATAATATATCTTATATCTGGAGAGCGGTGATGTCACTCCTGTATAATATATCTTATATCTGGAGAGCGGTGATGTCACTCCTGTATAATATATCTTATAACTGGAGAGCGGTGATGTCACTCCTGTATAATATATCTTATATCAGGAGAGCGGTGATGTCACTCCTCTATAATGTATCTTATATCTGGAGAGCGGTGATGTCACTCCTGTATAATATATCTCATATCTGGAGAGCGGTGATGTCACTCCTGTATAATATATCTTATCTCTAGAGAGGGGATGTCACTCCTCTATAATATACCTTATATCTGGAGAGCGGTGATGTCACTCCTGTATAATATATCTTATATCTGGAGAGCGGTGATGTCACTCCTCTATAATATATCTTATATCTGGAGAGCGGTGATGTCACTCTGTATAATATATCTTATATCTGGAGAGCGGTGATGTCACTCTGTATAATATATCTTATATCTGGAGAGCGGTGATGTCACTCCTGTATAATATATCTTATATCTGGAGAGCAGTGATGTCACTCCTGTATAATATATATTATATCTGGAGAGGAGAGCGGCGAATCCTGCGATCGGTTATCTGGATAAAAGCGGAGCGGGAGATCTGTCTGTCTCATTGACTGCCTGATGAAGTTGTAACCCGGCTCGGTGGCTCTGTCACGGCGAGTGTCATTGATTTGCGGCGTGCGTTGCGTCCTATTATCGGGGACGATGTTCCATCTCCTGACCTACTTAGAAGCGTCTCCGTTCTGCACGCGGACAGAGAGAGAGGAGAAGTGAGGTGCAATTACCTCCAGATCTTGTCAGCCGCCCGCCGAGGGCGCGCCAGAGACCCCCCCACAATATGCTTAAAGGGCAACTCCACCCAAACACAGGGACTCTGTTTTACTTGATAAACACTTTGTAAAGCAAGGCTGACACTCTTACCTAGATGACCTTTGCCTATGGAGTCAATTCAGCGGCGGTGCGTCCATAAGGGGCGCACAGGCGCCGCCCCCTCTCTCCTGCCACCTCTCTATCAACAATAGATAGATTCATGCATTGCATGAATCTATCTATGTTTGCCGCTCACACCCCCTATTGAGGTGCCAGGCCCCTTTTCGGGCGCCGGGCGCCTGAATTACAGCGGCAAGGTATTTTTTTTAGTCCCCTGATTAGAGCCATAGGCTCTAACAGGCGTCAAAAAAAGTAAACAGCGAGCGCCATGCTGGGCGCTCACAGTTCACTCAGCTGTGTGTTAGGAAAGCGAACGAATATTCGATTTCCTAACGCTGAACCGTCTCTCAGCCAATCAGGTGCTCGGTTCTGTTACCTGTCACCTGATTGGCTGAAACGACAGGCGCTGTGATTGGATGCCTATCAGGCATCCAATCATAGGAGAGGACAGGTGGAGCATGCGGGAGAAGACATAGAGGAAGAGGATGGAGGATATCGGACACCCCGCTCGCCGACTGCCGCGGTCACCAGCTGCCCCACCGAGACGGGAGCACAGTGGAAGCATTCAATTGGCACAGTGGAAGCATTTGGGGCACAGTGATGCGTTTGATGGGCACAGTGGCAGCATTTGGAGCACAGTGGCAGAATCTGGGGCACAGTGACAGCGTTTGATGGGCACAGTGGCTGCGTTTGATGGGAACAGTGGCAGCATTTGGGGCACAGTGGCAGAATTTGGGGCACAGTGACAGCGTTTGATGGGCACAGTGGCATGTGTTTGATGGAAACAGTGGCAGCATTTGGGGCACAGTGGCAGAATTTGGGGCACAGTGACAGCGTTTGATGGGCACAGTGGCATGTGTTTGATGGGAACAGTGGCAGCATTTGGGGCACAGTGGCAGAATTTGGGGCACAGTGACAGCGTTTGATGGGCACAGTGGCATGCGTTTTTAATGGGAACAGTGGCAGCATTTGGGGCACAGTAGCAGCGTTTGATGGGCACAGTGAGGCTGCAATTGATGGAGTTTTTTTCAGACTTTTTCAGTTTTGCTGTGTACCCCCCCCCCCCAAAAAAAAATTTGGAGCACCAGCCACCACTGAGCAGGAGACTATGGCTCCCGCTGCTGTCAATCAAAAGATGTAACACAGAAACGGGGGGGGCGGGCCGAGTCCTGCTGTCTGTGTCAATAGACGCGGCAGCGGGACCTGGAAGCGAGCCCATACAGGTGCCCCCATGAAGAACGGATTTCCTTGGGGGCACCAGAGAAGAGGAGGATTTTTGGTTTACAAACACTTTAAAATATGCAACACCGACCATTTTATTCTCTAGGGCCTCTGCTTAAAAAATATATAATGTTTGGAGGGTGCTAAGTAGTTTTCTAGAATATATATATTTTTTATATATATTTTTTTATATTTTTGTTACATGTAGATAGAGGGATGTTAGAATGGGCCCAGACTGGAAGTGGTTAAAAGCCTGGAAATGACCACTGAAGTGACACGAACGCGTTACATTTGATGTGAAGACTTTGGTGTAATTACACTGAACACGCGGAATGAACACAGAGGAGGATGAAAGGTTCTCCTTCATGTATATATATATATTGCGGGGGATCTCGGCATCCAATTATAGATAACCTATGCGCTTCTTTCTTGCGAGGTTGCCGCTTGCCGCACAGAAGACATTTTTTTCCTCCTTCCTAATTCTGACCTTTTTAAAATCCCAGAAGAGCGCAGAAGTGTTCTCACATTTAAATGATGAAATTCAAAACTGCGGCCGCCGGATGATGGACGGAGGGGGGGGGGGGGGATTGTAGACGCGTCTCGGCTTCTTCAGCGCAGATCAGCCTAATTGGATGGAGTGTCAGGTCGGGACCTGCGCGGGGTGTCGGGGGTTAATGGCGTTCTGCGATGGTCGGGACATGTTACCTGGAACGAGCTGCTTCATCTATTATTAACTGAGCGACATTCACAGACCTGCCCCACGCACCGCTAATGACCTTCCCCTGGGACGCCGCAAACACAACACATCATCGCGCTAATCCCCCCCAGGCTCTTTACACTCCAGCTGCTATGCTGAGGAACCCGCGTAAGACAATATCCATGGCGAGGGCTGGTGGGTGTGGTACAGTGACAAAATGACAGCACGTCACCCATGTCACAATGTCTGAATGATGTCACCGGTCTCTAGTGAATGGATAGGCTGCATTCTCAGTGATGTCACCGGTCTCTAGTGAATGGATAGGCTACATTCTCAGTGATGTCATCGCTCTCTAGTGAAAGGATAGGCTGCATTCTCTGTGATGTCACCGGTCTCTAGTGAATGGATAGGCTGCATTCTCAGTGATGTCACCGGTCTCTAGGGAATGGATAGGCTGTATTCTTAGTGATGTCACCAGTCTCTAGTGAATGGATAGGCTGCATTCTCAGTGATGTCACCGGTCTCTAGTGAATGGATAGGCTACATTCTCAGTGATGTCACCAGTCTCTAGTGAATGGATAGGCTGCATTCTCAGTGATGTCACCGGTCTCTAGTGAATGTATAGGCTGCATTCTCAGTGATGTCACCAGTCTCTAGTGAATGGATAGGCTGCATTCTCAGTGATGTCACTGGTCTCTAGGGAATGGATAGGCTGCATTCTCAGTGATGTCATCGGTCTCTAGTGAATGGATAGGCTGCATTCTCAGTGATGTCACCGGTCTCTAGTGAAGGGATAGGCTGCATTCTCAGTGATGTCACCGGACTCTAGTGAAGGGATAGGCTGCATTCTCAGTGATGTCACCGGTCTCTAGTGAATGGATAGGCTGCATTCTCAGTGATGTCACCGGTCTCTAGTGAATGGATAGGCTGCATTCTCTGTGATGTCACCGGTCTCTAGTGAATGGATAGGCTGCATTCTCAGTGATGTCACCGGTCTCTAGTGAATGGATAGGCTGCATTCTCAGTGATGTCACCGGTCTCTAGTGAATGGATAGGCTGCATTCTTAGTGATGTCACCGGTCTCTAATGAATGGATAGGCTACATTCTCAGTGATGTCACCAGTCTCTAGTGAATGGATAGGCTGCATTCTCAGTGATGTCACCGGTCTCTAGTGAATGGATAGGCTGCATTCTCAGTGATGTCACCGGTCTCTAGTGAATGGATAGGCTGCATTCTTAGTGATGTCACCGGTCTCTAGTGAATGGATAGGCTGCATTCTTAGTGATGTCACCGGTCTCTAGTGAATGGATAGGCTGCATTCTCAGTGATGTCACCGGTCTCTAGGGAATGGATAGGCTGCATTCTCAGTGATGTCACCGGTCTCTAGTGAATGGATAGGCTGCATTCTCAGTGATGTCACCGGTCTCTAGGGAATGGATAGGCTGCATTCTCAGTGATGTCACCGGTCTCTAGGGAATGGATAGGCTGCATTCTCAGTGATGTCACCGGTCTCTAGTGAATGGATAGGCTGCATTCTTAGTGATGTCACCGGTCTCTAGTGAATGGATAGGCTGCATTCTCAGTGATGTCACCGGTCTCTAGTGAATGGATAGGCTGCATTCTCAGTGATGTCACTGGTCTCTAATAAATGGATAGGCTGCATTCTCAGTGATGTCACCGGTCTCTAGGGAATGGATAGGCTGCATTCTCAGTGATGTCACCGGTCTCTAGTGAATGGATAGGCTGCATTCTCAGTGATGTCACCGGTCTCTAGGGAATGGATAGGCTGCATTCTCAGTGATGTCACCGGTCTCTAGGGAATGGATAGGCTGCATTCTCAGTGATGTCACCGGTCTCTAGTGAATGGATAGGCTGCATTCTTAGTGATGTCACCGGTCTCTAGTGAATGGATAGGCTGCATTCTCAGTGATGTCACCGGTCTCTAGTGAATGGATAGGCTGCATTCTCAGTGATGTCACTGGTCTCTAATAAATGGATAGGCTGCATTCTCAGTGATGTCACCGGTCTCTAGTGAATGGATAGGCTGCATTCTCAGTGATGTCACCGGTCTCTAGTGAATGGATAGGCTGCATTCTCAGTGATGTCACCGGTCTCTAGTGAATGGATAGGCTGCATTCTCAGTGATGTCACTGGTCTCTAGTGACTAGATAAGCTATATGGCTTCTATGGTGTTACATCTTCAATCTAAATACAACGTGCCAAAAACCTGTCCCCGATGACGCCCCCCCCCCCTGGTGTCCCCAATGTCCCCCCCCCCCGGTGTCCCCGATGTCCCCCCTCAGTGTCCCCGTGCTCTGGGCTCCTCTGGCAGGTAGAAATGTGTACATACTTCTACAGAGAGACGCGCTCGGTGCACATCTGGGTGGCAGATTAGCCGGCAGATGTTTCATTGTCAGTTTCAGTCCTCTGTGGATTATTTATCTGATTTCCTCTGAACAGAAGATCAGGAACAGTGACAAACGCGCAGGATATGAGGGATGGAAGTAGCCGGTGGGGGAGGGGGGCTCTTGGGATTGGATGCCTTATTCCAACTGTCAGATAGATTTCTAGGCAGCAGCATAAGCCTATTATCATACTTTGATCATCAGGAAGACGCAGAGCTATCCCTATGTATTCCCGAGGAACTACAAGACCCAGCAGGTCCCTTCTGCAGATGACCTCCAATTACTGACCTCTATGGAGATCTGCAGAACATTGCTCTGTCTTATCTACCCTGGACAGATACCGAGTGCGATATTCTGCAGAAGACCCCCATTACTGACCTCTATGGAGATCTGCAGAACATTGCTCTGTCTTATCTACCCTGGACAGATACCGAGTGCGATATTCTGCAGGTGACCCCCATTACTGACCTCTATGGAGATCTGCAGAACATTGCTCTGTCTTATCTACCCTGGACAGATACCCGAGTGCGATATTCTGCAGAGTATTCCATCACTGACCTCTGTAGAGATCTGCAGAACATTGTTCTGTCCTTTTTACCTTGGACAGACATCTTGGGGCAGATCCTCAAAGAAATTACGCCGGCGTATCTCTTGATACGCTGCGTAATTTCAAATTTTGCGCGTCGTATCTTTGTTTTGGTATCCACAAAACAAGATACGACGGCATCTGGGTTAGATCCGACAAGCGTACGCCTTAGTACGCCGTCGGATCTTAGATGCAATTTTTCGGCGGCCGCTAGGTGGCGTTTCCGTCGAATTCCGCTTCGAGTATGCAAATTAGCTATTTCCGACGATCCACGAACGTACGAGCGGCCGTCGCATTTTTTTACGTCGTTTCCGTTCGGCTTTTTCCGGCGTATAGTTAAAGCTGCTATCTGGCGGCGTACTCAATGTTAACTATGGCCGTCGTTCCCGCGTATAATTTTGAAAATTTTACGTCATTTGCGTAAGTCGTCCGTGAATGGGGCTGGACGCCATTTATGTTCACGTCGAAAACAATGAAGTCCTTGCGACGTCATTTGGAGCAACGCACCCTGGGAGTTTTTACGGACGGCGCATGCGCAGATCGTTCGGCGCGGGGACGCGCTTCATTTAAATGAAACACGCCCCCTACCTGCCGAATTTGAATTCTGCGCCCTTACGCCACGAGAGATACACTACGCCGCCGTAACTTACGGCGCAAATTCGTTGAGGATTCAAACCAAATCAAAGTAAGTTACAGCGGCGTAGCGTATCTTACATAAGCTGCGCCCGGCGCAGATGTATGTGGATCTGCCCCATACTCTGCAGATTATTGCATTAAAATCCTCCCTAGAGATCTGAAAAACATTGTCCTCTCTGTCCTATCTCCTTCATGATCATACATAATATTCTGCAGATTATTCCATCAGTAACCCCCCCAAAGATCTGCAGAACATTGCTTCGTCCCATCTCCTTCCTGACAGATACATATTGAGATATTCTGCAGATTATTCCATCACTGACCTCTATAGAAACCTGCAGAACATTGCTCTGTCCCTCTATCCTTTCTCTATCTGCAACGTAGAGAGCATCCTGACTCTCCTGTAGTACAAGGGAGGGGGCGAGCACAACACTCCACACCAGGGAGAAAGCCTTGCATTACTGTGTGGAGTTACAGACAGAAGAACAGGAAGTGAGGATTTCTCAGAAGAAATAAGGACATTTAAAAGCAAAATGGAAGGATGAGGTAAGTGAAGGAGGACTGCACTAAGGTAAAGGAAGCTATTTAGGAAAAAAAAAAAAAATTGTAGATTTACAATCCCCTTTAAGGATTTTTGTGGATTTCTGTCCGAAGGCCGTTGTCCGTGAACTTGTTCTGCATACACACGGCAGGACTTTTTCATACAACTTTCACCAAATCATGTGGTTTTTCAGCTCTTTACCGCCACCCTTTGGGCAACTTCTGCTATTGTTTTTGATCTGTAGCATTTGTTCTGAGCATGCGTGTTTGTACTTTGGACTTTAGTCCGATGGACTTGTGTACACAAGGCACCTGATTTTACCACAAAAAAATGGGAAAATGTATTGATTCGAGTATAAGCCTAGGGTGTCCATGTGCATGCCTCACTGTGCCCTTGTATCACTGTGCCCATGCCTCACTGTGCCCATGCCTCACCGTGCCCATGCCTAGACTGACGTTTAACATGGGAGTCTATGGAAGGAGTGCCCGGCTTTGAAAAATGGGTGCTCCACAACCGTAGGTCCCCCAGACAACAAACGTTGCACACTTGTAGAGGAGAAATGGGGCTACATGTGTGCCAGGGGGACCTACGACCGGCCGGTACCGGGTCCCCAAAATCACCGGAGAAATTACCGTTTAACATTCGAGTCTATGGAAGGGGTGCCCGGGTTTGAAAAATCGGTACTCTGTGGCCCAGATTCACAACCGATATACGACGGCGTATATCCGGATACGCCTTCGTATCTCTGCGTTGCGCCGTCGTATCTATTTGACTGATTCTTAGAATCAGCTACGCATAGATATCCATTAGATCCGACAGGCGTAAGTCTCTTACGCCGTCGGATCTAAACTGCATTTTTTTTTGACCGCTAGGTGGCGCTTCCGTCGAATTCCGCGTTGAGTATGCAAATTAGCTAGATACGCGAATTCCCGAACGTACGCGCGGCCGACGCAGTAAAGTTACGACGTTTACGTTAGGCTTTTCCCGGCGTAAAGTTGCCCCTGCTATATGAGGCGCAGCCAATGTTAAGTATGGCCGTCGTTCCCGCGTCGAAATTTGAAAAAGTTACGTCGTTTGCGTAAGTCGTCCGTGAATGGGGCTGGACGTCATTTACGTTCACGTCGAAACCAATGACGTCCTTGCGGCGTACTTTGGAGTAATGCACACTGGGAAATTCCACGGACGGCGCAAAAACGTCAATCACGTCGGGTCACAGTAGTTTTGCATAAAACACGCCCCCCCTGATCCAAATTTGAATTAGGCGGGCTTACGCCGGCCGATTTACGTTCCGCCGCCGCAACTTACGGAGCAAGTGCTTTGAGAATACAGCACTTGCCCTTGTAAGTTGCGGAGGCGTAACGTAAATCAGATACGTTACGCCCGCACAATTTTACGCGGCTCTACGTGATTCCGGGCTTGTGGCCGTAGGTCCCCCAGACAACAAACTTGTAGAGGAAGAGTTTGGCTACATGTGTGCCAAGGGGTCGAGGGGACCTATGGCCGGCCGGTACCGGGTCCCCAAATCCGGGAGATCAGGCGCAAAAAGGTGACTCGAATATAAGCCGAGGGGGGCATTTTCAGCACAAAAAAATGTGCTGAAAAACTCGGCTTATACTCGAGTATATACGGTATTTCCCCTACTGTATATACAGTATATAGTAAGCAGATTATCATCCATGTCCTCTCTAGATATCTGCAGAACATTGCTCCCCCCATCAACTAACCATAGAAGGATTCCAGCAGCTCCGGAACCGAGAAGCCTAAACATTTCCAGGCCACCAGATTTACCATATTACATGTGACAAAAGTGTCACCAACCTGTCAGCAATAATAATTTTACATCTGAGGCCGGAGATACTTGTGAGACTCTCAGTCAGGGGCCCCAAGGTCACCCGGGGGCCCCATTAGAGAGGTTAGGATTCTGTGCCATTAAGATGATGGATCATTTGTTTTCCTGGGAGAGACGGAGATGTAATAGCATCTTAGGCTGTGGAATACAGAAGAGAAGAACGCGGCTCCTTCTCCAGGCCTACGCACACAAATTCTGATCCATCTTCATTAGCGTCACTTCAAGGGCTCCTCACCTGAACGCTTCACACCGCAGCGCTTCTCCTCGCCTGAGCTCACAGGGCGCAATGTAAAAAAAAAAAAAAAAAAGTACAGCGTGCTGCGGTCGCCGTGCTACAACAAGCGCTTCCCCTCACGGGTCATTAAACCGCCTTCATTACCGCTGCATCTCCGAGACTATTAAAAAAAGGTCAGAGCCTTGCGCATATTAACAGCGTGTACTGGGCACGTTCGCGGCGGCGCGGAATAAATTTTATTCTAAACAAGTCCAGTCGCAGTGATAGAGGATTCACATCCACATTCATATAACGTTACAAAATACGGCCGATCGCTCGGCGGGGCGGTATGGAATACTAAAGCCGTGTAAAAAATTGGCAGTATGAGTCGGTATATTTACTAAGTGCCGACAGTTTAATCTGCCGCCATCAAGGTCGATGCCTCTTGTTACCACAGAGTGCAACGCGCTCGCTGCATTGGAGGAGAATGGCAGGAAAACGAGGGCTGTGTCGCCACGTGGTCGCTGTAAAGCCCCACGATTGAGAAACATTGGGGTTGGAGGGTGCAAAAATCTGGTGCACCTCTGCATAGGAACCAATCAGCTTCCAGGTTTTATTGTCAAAGCTTAACCACTTCAGACCCGCGCTATTGACAAAAGACGTCAACAGTGCGGCTCTCAAGTGCCGGGTGGACGGCTTTGGACGTCTTTTTAAAAGCATTACCCACGCGCGCCACTGGGTGGCGCGCAGCGGGTAAACACTGTCCCGGCGCATCGCTGAAGATGCGTGTACATGGCGGCCGCGATGTCCGCCGGGTACACGCAATCGTCGGGAACACAACAGGTGACAGCAGGGACGTGGAGCTCTGTGTGTAATGATGGGGTGTAAACACAGAGCTCCACATGCTGTCAGAGGAGAGGAGACCAATCTGTGTCCCTTGTACATAGAGACACAGCATCAGTTACCTCCCCCAGTCACCCCCCTTCCCCCACACAGTTAGAACACACCCAGGATACACATTTAACCCCTTCCTCACCCCCTAGTGTTAACCCCTTCCCTGCCAGTCACATATATACAGTAATTAGTGCATTTTTATAGCACTGATCGCTGTATAAATGTGAATGGTCCCAAAATTGTGTCAAAAGTGTCCGATATGTCCGCCGCAATATCGCAGTCCCAATAAAAATCGCAGATCGCCGCCATTACTAGTAAAAAATAAATAAATAAATACGTAGAAAAATACGTATCGGCCTTAACTGAGAAAAAAAATCGTTTTTTTTTTAAAAAAAAATGGGATATTTATTATGTTATTATATATATATATATTTTTTTTAAATTGTCGCTCTTTTTTTGTTTATAGCGCAAAAAATAAAAACCGCAGAGGTGATCAAATACCACCAAAATAAAGCTCTATTTGTGGGGAAAAAAGGACGTCAATTTTGTTTGGGAGCCACGTCGCATGACCGCGCAAATGTCAGTTAAAGCGTCGCAGTGCCGGAAGCTGAAATTTCGCCTGGGCACGAAGGGGGTTTATGTGCCCAGCAAGCAAGTGGTTAATGCATTGCATGCATTGAAGCTGATCTGCTGAAGTGCATGCATTGGAGCTGATCTGAGGTATGAAGTGCATGCATTGGAGCTGATCTGAGGTATGAAGTGCATGCATTGGAGCTGATCTGAAGTGCATGCATTGGGGCTGATCTGAGGTATGAAGTGCATGCATTGGGGCTGATCTGAGGTATGAAGTGCATGCATTGGGGCTGATCTGAGGTATGAAGTGCATGCATTGGGGCTGATCTGAGGTATGAAGTGCATGCATTGGGGCTGATCTGAGGTATGAAGTGCATGCATTGGAGCTGATCTGAGGTATGAAGTGCATGGATTGGGGCTGATCTGAGGTATGAAGTGCATGCATTGGGGCTGATCTGAGGTATGAAGTGCATGCATTGGAGCTGATCTGAGGTATGAAGTGCATGCATTGGGGCTGATCTGAAGTGCATGCATTGGGGCTGATCTGAAGTGCATGCATTGGGGCTGATCTGAGGTATGAAGTGCATGCATTGGGGCTGATCTGAAGTGCATGCATTGGGGCTGATCTGAAGTGCATGCATTGGGGCTGATCTGAGGTATGAAGTGCATGCATTGGAGCTGATCTGAAGTATGAAGTGCATGCATTGGGGCTGATCTGAGGTATGAAGTGCATGCATTGGGGCTGATCTGAGGTATGAAGTGCATGCATTGGAGCTGATCTGAAGTGCATGCATTGGGGCTGATCTGAGGTATGAAGTGCATGCATTGGAGCTGATCTGAAGTGCATGCATTGGGGGTTGAACATGTCTTGTGTGTAGCAGTTAATAATTTTTCGCACTCATAGCTGTACTGATAATGGAAAGTTAAACTCATTAATTCTTATATAAGGACCCATTAGCAGTACAACTATAAGAAGTAAAATTGAGAACAATCTCGGCCTCCGTTGCGCCATTGTTCTCAGGCGCAGCGGTTGTCTAATGCGGGTGAAGGGGAAGCGACGAAGGTTGCCGATCCCGGCTCTATATTTTCCTGCAGATTTTTCTTTGTCTTTCGGGTACAAATTGCTTCCTTTCAGTGAGGTTGCTAGAGGTTTATCTGGGTTTTTATTTAAACTTATACTGCGTCTGACCTCACCGCCCTCTGAGCGCACGACGCCCCTTTTTTTCACACGCTTGACTCTCATCTTCTAAGCGCCATGTCCGCCCGGCTTGTCACATCGGCTCCCGGCGGCCTCCAGGTCAACAACAATCCGGTGATGAGTAGCTGAGCGTGTTGTGATGTCTCCACGTTTCATCTCCCCTACCTGCCAGCGTCTGAAGAGGAAGCAATTATTTCATTCGAGCGCCCGCAGCGGGACTGTGACTGCTTGTCCCCCGCCTCCCTCTGCCCAGCGGGGCGCCGCCTTAATGTCTGACTCCTCTTTACCTTCGACGGCTCGGCCTTCCCCCGCTGCCAAAAATATCACACTCAAAGGAGATGGAAAAAAAAAATCGCTAAACCATCCAAACACTTCCTATGTGGAAGCGAAGCTTTCCTAATCCTCGGCGCCAAACCGTAAAGATTAACAATCACTTTCATTACAGACTTTTCATATTAAGGAACAACTCGGCTCCCCAGAATCTGCCTCCGGCCCGGTCACAGAATCTGCCTCCGGCCCGGTCACAGAATCTGCCTCCGGCCCGGTCACAGAATCTGCCTCCGGCCCGGTCACAGAATCTGCCTCCGGCCCGGTCACAGAATCTGCCTTCGGCCAGTCACAGAATCTGCCTCCGGCCCAGTCATGAATCTGCCTCCGGCCCGGTCACAGAATCTGCCTCCGGCCCGGTCACAGAATCTGCCTCCGGCCCGGTCACAGAATCTGCCTCCGGCCCGGTCACAGAATCTGTCACAGGCCCGGTCACAGAATCTGCCTCCGGCCCGGTCACAGAATCTGCCTCCGGCCCGGTCACAGAATCTGCCTCCGGCCCAGTCACAGAATCTGTCACAGGCCCGGTCACAGAATCTGTCACAGGCCCGGTCACAGAATCTGCCTCCGGCCCGGTCACAGAATCTGCCTCCGGCCCGGTCACAGAATCTGTCACAGGCCCGGTCACAGAATCTGCCTCCGGCCCGGTCACAGAATCTGCCTCCGGCCCGGTCACAGAATCTGCCTCCGGCCAGTCACAGAATCTGCCTCCGGCCCAGTCATGAATCTGCCTCCGGCCCGGTCACAGAATCTGCCTCCGGCCCGGTCACAGAATCTGCCTCCGGCCCGGTCACAGAATCTGCCTCTGGCCCAGTCACAGAACCTGCCTCCGGCCCGGTCACAGAATCTGCCACAGGCCCGGTCACAGAATCTGCCTCCGGCCCGGGTCACAGAATCTGCCTCAGGCCCGGTCACGGGTACAGATGGATGGTATGGATGGATGGTACGGACGGTACGGATGCATGGTACGGATGGATGGTACAGATGATACAGAGGGTATGGAGGGTACAGATGGATGGTATGGATGGATGGTACGGACGGTACGGATGCATGGTACGGATGGATGGTACAGATGATACAGAGGGTATGGAGGGTACAGATGGATGGTATGGATGGATGGTACGGACGGTACGGATGCATGGTACGGATGGATGGTACAGATGATACAGAGGGTATGGAGGGTACAGATGGTACGGATGGATGGTATGGATGGATGATACGGATAGATTGTACGGATGGTACAGGTGGTATGGAGGGTAAGGAGGGTATGGATGGATGATACGGATAGATTGTACGGATAGTACGGCGGTATGGAGGGTACGGATGGTACGGGTGGTATGGAGGGTAAGGAGGGTATGGATGGATGGTACGGGTGGTATGGAGGGTGAGGAGGGTATGGATGGTACGGATGCATGGTACGGATGGATGGTATGGATGGATGATACGGATAGATTGCACGGATGGTACGGGCGGTATGGAGGGTACGGGTGGATGGTACGGGTGGTATGGAGGGTAAGGAGGGTATGGATGGTATGGAGGGTAAGGAGGGTATGGATGGTATGAAGGGTACGGATGGTATGGATGGTAAGGAGGGTATGGATGGTATGAAGGGTACGGATAGTACGGGGGACACAGGAGTCACTGGAAACAGCTATAACAGGCTGACACTGGAGGCATGAAAGGCAGGGGGGTGGGTCTAAGCTTACAACTGCCTCTCTTTCTATGATGTAGTATTCGCAGTACCCTTCACTGGAATCACCTGATTTGGAGGAGGGTTCACATACTTTTGACCTTATAGTCAGTTTAACATCACCTTCTCAGACTGAATAATTCATGTATGTGGCAGCTTTACAAAACTTCAAAAATAAAAAGATACAATGCTGACTGCGCTGGATATTTCTTTCTTTACAGCTGTGTATGAGGTCAATGTGTAAATCTCTGGCTCCCTAGGCTAAGGCCTATAGAGCCTCTCCACAGGTGTAGGCCTGCCATCATCATCAGTGGAGTGAAGAGCGGAGCATGGCATTGAGGAGACCTGCAGTGTTTTATCTCCAGTAATCAGCCGTCTTAGGAAAACAGGTCATCCTTTAGCACGTAATGGAGAAGCACGAGGCCTGCCACTGACATCCCATCCCTGCAGGATAAATGCAGCTTACAAGGCGCTTCTGATGAGCAAGCAATGTGTGAGCGAAGCGTACAGCGCAGCCATCTCCCCGGGGCAGACAAAGATTATTCTTTCCTGTATTGATCGGTGCTCTATGGATCGGTACGCTCCCTATCACCTTACATAAATCACTGGGGTGGCCTGTCCGATCGTCTAATGCGACGAGGACGCGGTCAGGGGGTCACGTGTTGTTTTGTGTACTATAGTCACGTGACACTGGCCACTCTATAGAGCTGAGAAGCTGGTGGATATTCTGTCATTGAGTTAAAATTGAATATAAAAAGAAGACAATAAGATCTAATTGGTATCAAACAAGAACATCCATACTACATACGTGATCCATGGTGTTCCATACTACATACGTGATCCATGGTGTTCTATACTACATACGTGATCCATGGTGTTCTATACTACATACGTGATCCATGGTGTTCTATACTACATACGTGATCCATGGTGTTCTATACTACATACGTGATCCATGGTGTTCTATACTACATACGTGATCCATGGTGTTCCATACTACATACGTGATCCATGGTGTTCTATACTACATACATGATCCATGGTGTTCTATGCTACATACGTGATCCATGGTGTTCTATACTACATATGTGATCCATGGTGTTCTATACTACATACATGATCCATGGTGTTCTATACTACATACGTGATCCATGGTGTTATATACTACATACATTATCCATGGTGTTCTATGCTACATACATGATCCATGGTGTTCCATACTACATACGTGATCCATGGTGTTCCATACTACATACGTGATCCATGGTGTTCCATACTACATACGTGATCCATGGTGTTCCATACTACATACGTGATCCATGGTGTTCTATACTACATACGTGATCCATGGTGTTCTATACTACATATGTGATCCATGGTGTTCTATACTACATACATTATCCATGGTGTTCTATACTACATATGTGATCCATGGTGTTCCATACTACATACGTGATCCATGGTGTTCTATACTACATATGTGATCCATGGTGTTCCATACTACATACGTGATCCATGGTGTTCTATACTACATATGCGATCCATGGTGCTCTATACTACATACATGATCCATGGTGTTATATACTACATACATTATCCATGGTGTTCTATGCTACATACATGATCCATGGTGTTCTATACTACATATGTGATCCATGGTGTTCCATACTACATACGTGATCCATGGTGTTCTATACTACATACGTGATCCATACTACATATGTGATCCATGGTGTTCTATATGACATACGTGATCCATGGTGTTCTATACGACATACGTAATCCATGGTATTCTATACTACATACATGATCCATGGTGTTCTATACTACATACATGATCCATGGTGTTCTATACTACATACGTGATCCATGGTGTTCTATACTACATACATGATCCATGGTGTTCTATACTACATACGTGATCCATGGTGTTCTATACTACATATGCGATCCATGGTGCTCTATACTACATATGTGATCCATGGTGTTATATACTACATACATGATCCATGGTGTTCCATACTACATACATGATCCATGGTGTTCTATACTACATACATGATCCATGGTGTTCTATACTACATACATGATCCATGGTGCTCTATACTACATACATGATCCATGGTGTTGCATACTACATACGTGATCCATGGTGTTCCATACTACATACGTGATCCATGGTGTTCTATACTACATACATGATCCATGGTGTTCTATACGACATACGTGATCCATGGTGTTCTATACGACATACGTGATCCATGGTGTTCCATACTACATATGTGATCCATGGTGTTCTATACTACATATGTGATCCATGGTGTTCTATACTACATACGTGATCCATGGTGTTCTATACTACATTCATGATCCATGGTGTTCCATACTACATACATGATCCATGGTGTTCTATACTACATACGTGATCCATGCTGTTCTATAATACATACGTGATCCATGCTGTTCCATACTACATACATGATCCATGGTGTTCCATACTACATACGTGATCCATGGTGTTCTATACTACATACGTGATCAATGGTGTTCTATACTACATATGTGATCCATGCTGTTCTATACTACATACATGATCCATGGTGTTCCATACTACATACATGATCCATGGTGTTCTATACTACATACATGATCCATGGTGTTCCATACATGATCCATGGTGTTCTATACTACATACGTGATCCATGGTGTTCTATACTACATACGTGATCCATGGTGTTCTATACTACATACGTGATCAATGGTGTTCTATACTACATACGTGATCCATGGTGTTCTATACTACATACGTGATCAATGGTGTTCTATACTACATACGTGATCCATGGTGTTCTATACTACATACATGATCCATGGTGTTCTATACTACATACGTGATCCATGGTGTCCTATACTACATACATGATCCATGGTGTTCTATACTACATACGTGATCCATGGTGTTCTATACTACATACGTGATCCATGGTGTCCTATACTACATACATGATCCATAGTGTTCCATACATGATCCATGGTGTTCTATACTACATACGTGATCCATGGTGTTCTATACTACATACATGATCCATGGTGTTCTATACTACATACGTGATCCATGGTGTTCTATACGACATACATGATCCATGGTGTTCTATACTACATACGTGATCCATGGTGTTCTATGCTACATACGTGATCCATGGTGTTCTATACTACATACATGATCCATGGTGTTCTATACTACATACATGATCCATGGTGTTCTATACTACATACGTGATCCATGGTGTTCTATACTACATACATGATCCATGGTGTTCTATACTACATACGTGATCCATGGTGTTCTATACTACATACATGATCCATGGTGTTCTATACTACATACATGATCCATGGTGTTCTATACTACATACATGATCCATGGTGTTCTATACTACATACGTGATCCATGATGTTCCATACTACATACACCATTGATGCAGAGCTGTGGGAGGGCCTCAGTAGGCTCCACCCAATACAGGCTGACTGAAGAAAGAGAGGGGGCGGAGACAAGACCAGTCACCCTGCCCAAGCAGCAGAGACTGGTCTTTATTACAGGAAGCTCCTACTTGCACATGTCTCTTGTATTAGGACAATAATTGCTCATCCCCGGGGGAGGGGGGGTTCTCATTAATCACTCTCAGAATAAATAAAGGTTTGTGCATAGAGACCCGGATCCTTTGTCTCCTCCCACATGTGTGTCAATGTCTCCCAAAGGTCAGCAGGTCACTGCCGTGTGTTCTGTACAAATGACATTGATGAGCAGTTTGTTGTTTATGGGATGTTAATAAAAGTCCGGCACCCAATTACCAATTGATCCATATCCCTCCAACGACTGGAGGCTGATCAATCACCGGACCATATCTGTAAAGGAGTGACGTCACTTCCCCATCGCCGTGCCATAAACTCCGCAGGGCAATCTCCAGTTTTAGTAAATCAACACCTATGTCAGATTGAAGACTACGGGCCCCAAGTGGCGCTCGCAACCCGGTCCTCTCCTCCACGACTGTCCCCGCGGGAACAGCGGACCTGATCGCCGCCGGTGTCCCACGATCGGGTCACAGAGAGGAAGAACGGGGAGAGGTGAGTGTAAACAAATCTCTCCCCGTGTTTCCTAGTGAGCCTGTCACTGATCGTCTGTTCCTTGTGTTAGGGAACGACGATCAGTGACGTCACACGCCAAGCCACGCCCCCCCCCCCCACAGTAAGAATCACTCCCTTAGGGCACACTTAACACAGGGCTTTTTTTTTGTAAGCTGGCGCCATCTGGTGGTGAGCCGTTGGTATTACAAGTTATTACCACCAGATGTGTGAGCTGGCGCCATCTGGTGGTGGCCGTTGGTATTACAAGTTAAGCATTACACGTTAAACAGCAATTCTAATGTCATTTTTTACTATTTTCACTGCCATCTTCTTCCCTCTAATTAGAACCCCCAAACATTATATATATTTTTTATATATATATATATATTTTATCCTAACACCCTAGAGAATAAAATGGCGGTCGTTGCAATACTTTCTGTCACGCCGTATTTGCGCAGCGGTCTTACAAGCGCACTTTTTTGGGAAAAAATTACACTTTTTTAAATTAAAAAATAAGACAACAGTAAAGTTATCCCCATTTCTTTTAATACTATGAAAGATAATGTTACGCCGAGTAAATTCATACCCAACATGTCACGCTTCAAAATTGCGTCCGCTCGTGGAATGCCGACAAACTTTTACCCTTTAAAATCTTCATAGGCGACGTTTAAAAAAATCTACAGGTTGCATGTTTTGAGTTACAGAGGAGGTCTAGGGCTAGAATTATTGCTCTCGCTCTACCAATCGCGGCGATACCTCACATGTGTGGTTTGAACATCGTTTACATATGCGGGCGCTACTCACGTATGCGTTCGCTTCTGTGCGCAAGCTCGTCGGGACGGGGCGCGTTTTCTGCCTCCTAACTTTTTTAGCTGGCTCCTAGATTCCAAGCAAATTTGTCAAACCCTGCGTTAGTTGATTGCACACATGCGTTGCAGCGCAGTAACCCGCGCTCTATCATGCGCTGTGGTGCGCTGCATTGCCAGAAATAATGATTTTCTTTTTCTGGGTGCGTTCCTAGACCACTCATGTGCCTCAAAGCAACGCACGTGCATTCCCGCGACGCATTTGGGGTCGCCGAGGTCTGAACGGGCCGCTTATTGCACATGCCGGCACTGAGTGCAGTCATAGGGCACGGAATGATGTCAGGTTATGAACTAGCAGAGAGAATGCCGGTGCCCCCCGAGGGGATCCTCTCTGCCCCCCGCTGTGCCAGGCGAGCCATAACAAAGGCAGCGCAGAACAAAGGAGCATATGGGGGGGGGGGGTGGGGGGGGGCGCACGCAGCAATAAAAGAATGATGAAGCCAGATTACATAATGCAGTGTGGGGGGGGGGGGGGGGGTTTCTAGCACACTCAGCACCATGGACTGTCCTGAGTCACCCCCCCTCCCCCCTCCTCATCTTGGCACAGCCCGGGTCCCGGCACTCCGATGAAGTTCAGATTAATTAGCGGTTTTGTGCCAAGAGAACAGAGTGCCCACCTGCCGGAGACAGCCAACCAGCTGCTGCGGGCGCAGGCTCTGCCAAACGTCAAAGAGGACCGGTCACCCCCGAGTCACAGGAGGCGTCGATTTTCTATCCACAGATTCAAAAACATGGAAACATCTTTTGGTTGGAAACCTCAGACATGAAATCTGAACAAAGCCTACCCCCCCCCCCCTATAGTGTCTCCATCCACAGCACTGAGTGTCATTTCTGTCTGCTGCCCCATTCCTCTGCTACCTGACAGATTTTTCTGACACCAAGAGAAAAAAAGGTGACAGGGGAGGGAGCTCCAGCACACAGTCTGTGATTGACAGCCTCAGCTCTGTTCCTGTGTGCTGCTGAAGGGGGTGTGTGTCCAGAGAGGTCATCCAAAGACTAGGGCCAACATGCCAAACTGAGAACACCCCCCTCCCAAGATGCATATGCGTCAGCAAACCCCCCCCCCCCCCCAAAAAAAATACTAAGCACTAATATGCATGATTACCCCCTAAGCACAAATCCCCCTCCTCCCAGTACAACCTCACCCCCCGGTGAAACCCCCCTTTCAGAACAAATCTTTGTCCCCCATCCCCCAAGCAAAGATGACCCCCCCCCCCCCCCAAAGAAAGAAAAAACGCCCACCCTAGCACAAATCCTCTACCCCTTTCATTCCCCCCCTTCCAGCACAACCCCCCCCCCCTAACATTATTTCCACTCCTAGCACAATACCCCCCAATTATTCCTATGAGCACAAATGACCCCCCCCCCCCCTCAAAAAAAATCACCCATCCTAGCACAAATCCTCTACCTCTTTTATTTCCCCCCTTCCAGCACAAATCCAGACTCATCACTGGGGGAGGGGAGAGTGAGGAAATGCTTCCTCCTGCCTGCAGCAGACTAATCACTGGGGGAGGGGAGAGTGAGGAAATGCTTCCTCCTGCCTGCAGCAGACTAATCACTGGGGGAGAGGAGACTAAGGAAATGCTTCCTCTGGCCTGCAGCAGACTAATCACTGGGGGAGAGGAGACTGAGGAAATGCTTCCTCTGGCCTGCAGCAGACTAATCACTGGGGGAGAGGAGACTAAGGAAATGCTTCCTCTGGCCTGCAGCAGACTAATCACTGGGGGAGAGGAGACTGAGGAAATGCTTCCTCTGGCCTGCAGCAGACTAATCACCGGGGGGGAGGCGAGACTGAGAAAATGCTTCCTCCTGTCTGCAGCAGACTAATCACTGGGGGAGGCGAGACTGAGAAAATGCTTCCTCCTGCCTGCCGCAGACTGATTACTGGGGGAGAGGAGACTAAGGAAACGCTTCCTCTTGCCTGCAGAAGACTGATTACTGGGGGAGAGGAGACTAAGGAAATGCTTCCTCCTGCCTGCAGCAGACTTTCCTAGTATTTATTGATCAATGATATGCACAGCTGATAAGTTCTGATCTGCCAATCGCAGAACATGAACGATCTCACCGCTCCAGTCCCAACAATGATCATTTCCCCACACAGACAGACAATGGACTTTCTCCCTTGCGGTGTGGCGGGAGCCGGCGACGCGGTAAGGTGTTCATCATCCACATTTATCGCATAAAATGCCGCCACATGGGGGCGCTCAGCTGGCCGGGTGACACATCCTTGGCCAGGGACCTGCCGATGTATTACAGAGGGACGAGGGACACCACAGTGAGGAGGACTACAGCTCCACCTGGAGGCCAATCTGCAGAATACACCAGACAGTCAGGACTGGATTCTCTCCTTCTTTACAGAAAGTCACACATTTTCTTTACGTTCGTTTTTTTTAACCGCTTCAATACCAGGTACTTTTACCCCCTTCCTGCCCAGGCCAATTTTCAGCTTTCAGGGCTGTCATACTATGAATGACAATTGTGCAACACTGTGCCCATATGACATTTTTATCATTTTTTTTACACTAGAGCTTTCTTTTGGCGGTCTTCTGGGACGTGTGTGTTTCCCAGAAGATAGCGCGGGGGGGACAGGAAGGGCCGGACTCCCGCGGGAGTCTATGCCCGGAAGTGGGTGTAGATACCTGTATTACACAGGTATCTGCACCCCCCTCCCTCCCCCCTGAAAGGTGCCAAATGTGACACCGGAGGGGGGGAGGGTTCCGAAAAGCGGAGGTTCCATTTTTGTGTGGACCTCCGCTTTAATTTTTTTAAGATTAGGGCTTAGTCATAATTTATTATATATTATTAATTAATATTAAATTAATTTTATTTATTTATGATGATTTTTAGCAATTTGTGTATTTATTTTACATGTATTTGTTCATATATTATTACTACTTTGGGCCAGATTCGCGTACATCCGCGCAATTTTGTGCGGGCATAACGTATCCGATTTACGTTACGCCTCCGCAACTTAGACGGGCAAGTGCTGTATTCTCAAAGCACTTGCTCCGTAAGTTGCGGCGGCGTAGCGTAAATCGGCCGGCGTAAGCCCGCCTAATTTAAAATTTGGATCAGGGGGGCGTGTTTTATGTAAATGTTGTGTGACCCGACGTAATTGACGTTTTTCACGAACGGCGCATGCACCGTCCGTGGAAATCTCCCAGTGTGCATTGCTCCTAATACGCCGCAAGGACGTCATTGGTTTCGACGTGAACGTAAATGACGTCCAGCCCCATTCACGGACGACTTACGCAAACGACGTAACTTTTTCAAATTTCGACGCGGGAACGACGGCCATACTTAACGTTGGTACGCCACACTTATGCCTCATATAGCAGGGGCAACTATACGCCGGGAAAGCCTAACGTAAATGTCGTAACTTTACTGCGTCGGTCGGGCGTACGTTCATGAATTCGCGTATCTAGCTGATTTACATATTTCGACGCGTAAATCAGCGTACACGCCCCTAGCGGTCAGCGGAAAAATGCAGTTACGATCCGACGGCGTAAGAGACTTACGCCTGTCGGAACTAATGGATGTCTATGCGTAACTGATTCTAAGAATCAGGCGCATAGATGCGACGGGTCGGATTAGGACTTACGACGGCGTACATGGCGCTGCGCCGTCGTAAGTCCTTTCAGAATCTGGCCCTTTATTTTTTTTTATTTTGGCTAAAAGTCGATGCAAAAACGCGCATGTGCGAATGTCGCATTTCCATTCATTTGAGAATGAAAACGTGCCAAAAAAGCTCAAATCTGCCGATCACCAATACAACAATGTAGCGAATAAATGATCCAAAACTTGACATGGTAGGCGGCCTTTGGTGTGAAGCGGGTCGCAGTTTATTGGTGACGGCGCCGGGTTATCTCGCCTACGTTGGTTTTCTTTTTTTTTTTCCAGAAATCCAGCACCAGAGGGGTTAACAGGAACCAGGTGACGGGTCACAGCTCTCACTGAGGTTTCCATGGCAACGCCAGATTGTCGGGGTAACTGACGGCTTCGCCGTTCGGGCAAACAATGGAAGAAGAGCGCCGATCGGGGTTGGCGGCGGTGCAGCTGCAAAGTCCACAGCCTGAAATAACCCCGGACACCTCATTGCCATGCAAATGAGGGCGAGATATTCCAGGGCTCATTACAATACGGCTACAAGCACGTTACACATGTAAATAAGGGCTCCGGGCACCAGGAAACATCAAGTGGCCCTCAGCCCGGGGGCACCTGCTCCTGACGCCGTCCAGCCTGCACCTCGGGGGGGGGGGGGCATCATTACCCAGCCAGGGGCAGGGTTAAAGAAGAACCCCGAAAATATTGTTCACTTATGTATTCCTGCTAAATTCCTACACAGTCACCCGATGAAAGCAGATAGCAGGCTTGCAGTGGGTGGTTCTGTAAAGCGATGGGCGGGAGATGGGTGGACTTATACATGGGAGGAGCTTAACCACTTGCCGACCGCGTTATATTACCAAGGTTATGTTCATTTTTTTTCTCTTTGTTTCTGTTATGAAATTTTGTAAATAAGTAGGTTTTCTCCTTCACTGACAGGCACTGATAAGGCGGCACTGAAAGACACTGACGAGGTGGCACCAATGAGGTGGCACTGATGGGTACTAATATGCAGCATGGGCACTGTCAGGTGACACTGATGGACCCTGATAGATGGCACTATTAGGTGGCACTAATAGGTGGCACTGATGGACACTGATAGATGGCACTGATAGGCATCACTGATGAAGAGGCACTGGCAGGCATTACTGATGGGCACTGATTGGCATCATTTATGGGCACTGATTGGCATCCCTGGTGATCCCGGGTGGCATACCAGTTGGTCATCATTGGTGGACATCCCTGGTGATCCTGGGTGGGCATCCTCGGGATGGGGGGCTGCTCTCATAATCGATAAGCGCAGACCCCCCAGTCAGAAGAGCAGAAGATAAAGGAAAAGCCATTGTGGGCATTACTGATGGGCACTGACAGGTGTGGCACTGATGGACAATGATAGATGGCACTGATAGGCTCACTGATTAAGAGGCACTGGCAGGCATTACTGATGGGCACTGATTGGCATCATTTATGGGCACTGATTGGCATCCCTGGTAATCCCGGGTGGCATACCAGTTGGTCATCATTGGTGGACATCCCTGGTGATCCTGGTGGCATCCCTGGTGATCCTGGGTGGGCATCCTTGGGATGGGGGGCTGCTCTGATAATCGACCCCCCAGTCAGGAGAGCAGAAGATAGAGGAAAAGCCATTGTAGGCATTACTGATGGGCACTGATTGGCATCATTTATGGGCACTGATTGGCATCCCTGGTGATCCTGGGTGGCATACCAGGTGGTCATCATTGATGGGCATCCCTGGTGGCACTAATAGGTGCTATGATGGACACTGATGGGTGGCACTGATGGACACTAATAGATAGCACTGATAGGCATCACTGATGAGGAGGGACTGGCAGGCATTACTGATGGGCACCTATTGGCATGATTTATGGGCACTGATTGGCATCCCTGGTGGTCGTGGGTGGGCATCCTTGGGATGGGGGTGCTGTGCTGATAATCAATAAGCGCAGACCCCCCCCCCAGTCAGGAGAGCAGCCGATAAAGGAAAAGCCAATGCGAGCGCGCAATCGCGGCTTATCCCGCTGGGTCAGGATAACTGACCCACCGCCGGTAGGCATTCTTCTATAGGCCGGGTAGGAAGTGGTTAAATACCACCAATAGAAAGCTTTATCTGTCTGAAAACTATGATAAAAATGTCATATGGGTACAGTGTTGCACGACCGCGCAATTGTCATTTAAAGTGTGAGAGCGCTGAAAGCTGAGAATTGGCCTGGGTAGGAAGGGGGTGAAGTGTCCGGTGGCGAAGGGGTTAAACACTTCTATTGTGATTTTTATAATTCATGTATTTTTGTAAAGATTAGTCTTACATTACAAAACATATGTTCTCTCTTATATGACATTTTATACACCCCGTATGTGGTAGAGAAGCGCGGCACGGACTGAGCGTCGGGGGAAATCAGCATCACGGCTTTGCATGCAGCAGATCAGGCACGGCATGCTGGAACTTGTAGTCCTTCAGCACGGGGCAAACACTTCTGCTTGGCAGCCAAGTCCCCGGCACAGATGTGAGATCGGTCTGGGTGAGAGCCAAGTCCCGGCATCAGCACTGAACCGCTGGCGGATTTACAAGTTTCTCGGCTTTGCGTCTCGGCTTCTGGCAAATCCTCTGTTTATTTTGTCCCCTGAAGTGGCTGCTGAGCGCAGAGCTGGCAACGAGCTGAATGTGTGTCTGCGACTCTGCGCTACCGGGCCAGAGCACCGGACCGGCCAATACAGAAGGCCAACCTCTTCCAGATCAAGAGCACCGACAGCGCCCACAACGAGCATTTCACGTGATGCGTTGACTTGATTCTGAGCATGCGTGGATTTTTGACTAAAATCCAAAGTACAAACACGCATTCTCAGAACCAATGCTAACCATCCGACAACATTAGCAGAAGTTGCCCAAAGGGTGGCGGTAAAGAGCTGAAAAACCACGTGATTTGGTGAAAGTTGTCTGAAAATGTTCTGCCGTCTGTATGCAGAACAAGTTCACGGCCAACGCCCCTTCGGACCAAAATCAACGGAAAAGTCCGATGGAAGTCCGATCGCGTGTGTGAGGCTTAAAGGGGTTGTAAAGGTAAATGTTTTTTCACATTTACGGTGAAAAAACATCTGATGGTACGCCCCCCCCCCCCGAACCCCCGTTTTATTTACCTGACCCCTCGAAAGTCCCGCGCGCGTCCACGTGATCCTCTTCGGTTCCCAGCCTGGCCGTTGATTGGCTAGCCTGGACGGATAGATAGCAGCGCAGCCATTGGCTGGCGCTGCTGTCAATCACATCCAATGACGCGGTACGCCGGGGGGCGGGGCTGAGTGATATAGATAGATAGATAGATAGATAGATAGATAGATAGATAGATAGATAGATAGATAGATAGATAGATAGATAGAGAGATAGATAGATAGATAGATAGATAGATAGATAGATAGATAGATAGATAGATAGATAGATAGATAGATACAGGATATACACACACAGGCCAGATTCAGAAAGATGAGCGCATCTTTCTTCCGGCGTAACGTATCTCCGATACATAACGCCGCTGTAACTTTGGGCGCAAATTCCGTATGCAGAAAGAACTTGCGCCCTTAGTTACGGCGGCGTAACGTATGTGTGGCGGCGTAAGCCCGCCTAAATCAAATAGGGATGTTGTGGGCGTGTTTTATTTAAATTTAACTTGACCCCGCGTTTTTTACTTTTTTTTTGAACGGCGCATGATGCGCCGTCCGTAAAATATCCCAGTGTGCATTGCTCCAATGTACGCCGCAAGGACGTATTGGATTCGACGTGAACGTAAATGACGTCCAGCCCTATTCGCGAACGACTTACGCAAACGACGTAACATTTTAAAAACTTGGCGCGGGAACGACGGCCATACTTAACATTAGCTACGCCTTATATAGCAGGGGTAACTTTACGCCGAAAAAAGCCTAACGTAAACGGCGTAAAAAATGCACCGGCAGGACGTACGTTTCAAAATCGGCGTAAATACCTCATTTGCATATTCCTCGCGTAACTATACGGAAGCGCCACCTAGCGGCCAGCGTAAATATGCAGCCTAAGATACGACGGTGTAAAACACTTACGCCGGTCGGATCTTAGGGAAATCTATGCGTAACTGATTCTATGAATCAGGCGCATAGATACGACGGCCCGCAACTCAGAGATACGACGGCGTATCTGGAGATACGCCGTCGTATCTCGCTTCTGAATCCGGGCCACAGTATATATATATATAAAATGACATTTACTGGCAGGATTGAATTGGATGGTGATTGTGGATATACATTTTTTTTTTAGTAATCGGGATTCAATAGTTGCCAAGTATGAAGAATAAGAGGGGGGCTGCGGGGGGGCAGTCAGGGGTGGAGTGATCCCTCTCGGGGGGGGGGGGGTCAGGGACGGGGAGATCTCCGGAGATGTTGCAGGTAATACAGAGCCGCAGACTTCATTATCAGAGTCCTTTCTATGGCTGACAATAGAAGCCCCTGACCCCTCACCAGTCTATTCTCTATTCTATAGTCTATTGTACTCACTTCTAATGTATTCTATACCACAATATTCACTATAGACCACCTTCCACCCTCTAATGTCCCCTCCATAGTCACACAATATTATTATTATACATTTATAAAGCTGTGCTGTACAGAGAACACTGAGCCAGTCACATCAGTCTCTGCACCAGAGGAGCTTACACTCTAATGCCCCTCCACAGTCACACACTATTATTATAATAATCCATTTATATAGCTCTGACATATACCATAGTGCCGTATAGAGGCCATGGGCCATGGAAGAATCCGGTTGGGCTGTGTATGTTGTGTGATGTCCCTGTGGCAGTGTGTCACCGTTTATCTGGTTATTGTACAATATGGAGGTTCCCCCGCAGGGGCACCATCATTACATCGGATGGATGGATGTGTGGATGGATGGGTAGATGGATGTGTGGATGGATGGGTAGATGGATGGATGCATGGATGGGTGGATAGGTGCATGGATGGATGGGTGGATGGATAGAGGGATGGGTGGGTGGATGAATGGGTTGGTGGAGGGTTTCCACATGTGGATGATCGGCCCCTTTCCTTCAGCACACACCACTATCGGGGGACCCGTCCCGCACACACCACTATCGGGGTCACCTTCCGCACACCACTATCGGGGTACCCATCCAGCACACACCACTATCGGGTACCCGTCCAGCACACCACTATCGGGGTACCCGTCCAGCACACACCACTATCGGGGTACCCGTCCCGCACACACCACTATCGGGGTACCCGTCCAGCACACCACTATCGGGGTACCCGTCCCGCACACACCACTATCGGGGTGCCCGTCCCGCACACCACTATCGGGGGACCTGTCCCGCACACACCACTATCGGGGTACCCGTCCCGCACACACCACTATCGGGGTGCCCGTCCCGCACACCACTATCGGGGTACCCGTCCCGCACACCACTATCGGGGTACCCGTCCCGCACACACCACTATCAGGGTACCCGTCCAGCACACACCACTATCGGGTACCCGTCCCACACACACCACTATCGGGGTACCCGTCCTGCACACACCACTATCGGGTACCCGTCCTGCACACACCACTATCGGAGGACCCGTCCAGCACACACCACTATGGGAGTACCCGTCCCGCACACACCACTATCGGGGGACCCGTCCTGCACACACCACTATCGGGGTACCCGTCCCGCACACCACTATCGGGGTACCCGTCCCGCACACACCACTATCAGGGTACCCGTCCCGCACACACCACTATCAGGGTACCCGTCCAGCACACACCACTATCGGGTACCCGTCCCGCACACACCACTATCGGGGTACCCGTCCCGCACACACCACTATCGGGGTGCCCGTCCCGCACACCACTATCGGGGTACCCGTCCCGCACACCACTATCGGGGTACCCGTCCCGCACACACCACTATCAGGGTACCCGTCCAGCACACACCACTATCGGGGTACCCGTCCAGCACACACCACTATGGGAGTACCTGTCCAGCACACACCACTATCGGGGTACCCGTCCAGCACACACCACTATCGGGGTACCCGTCCAGCACACACCACTATCGGGGCACCCGTCCAGCACACACCACTATCGGGGTGCCCATCCCGCACACCACTATCGGGGTACCCGTCCCGCACACCACTATCGGGGTACCCGTCCCGCACACACCACTATCGGGGTACCCGTCCAGCACACACCACTATCGGGGTACCCGTCCAGCACACACCACTATGGGAGTACCTGTCCAGCACACACCACTATCGGGGTACCCGTCCAGCACACACCACTATCGGGGTACCCGTCCAGCACACACCACTATCGGGGCACCCGTCCAGCACACACCACTATCGGGGTGCCCGTCCCGCACACACCACTATCGGGGTACCTGTCCAGCACACACCACTATCGGGGTGCCCGTCCAGCACACACCACTATCAGGGTACCAGTCCAGCACACACCACTATCGGGGTGCCCGTCCCGCACACACCACTATCGGGGGACTCTGTAAGGTTACATTTTACTGCAGAATCTTTTTCTGTGCTTTTCAGCAATTCCTCCCCCATCAGGCCGCTCTGTTTGTTTTCTATCAGTTGGATGTGGCAGCTCCCCGCAGAGTGAGAAGATTTATACCCCACACAGGATCAGACCCACAGAGGTAATTACAAGCTGTCTGGGCCTGCTGGGACTTGTAGTTTTTCACATACTAGATACATGCAGGGTTCCATTCCTGCATTACAAGGCACATGCTGGGACTTGTAGTTCTGCACATGCTGGGACTTGTAGTTCTGCACATGCTGGGACTTGTAGTTCTGCACATGCTGGGACTTGTAGTTCTGCACATGCTGGGACTTGTAGTTCTGCACATGCTGGGACATGTAGTTCTGCACATGCTGGGACATGTAGTTCTGCACATGCTGGGACATGTAGTTCTGCACATGCTGGGATATGTAGTTCTGCACATGCTGGGATATGTAGTTCTGCACATGCTGGGACTTGTAGTTCTGCACATGCTGGGACTTGTAGTTCTGCACATGCTGGGACTTGTAGTTCTGCACATGCTGGGATATGTAGTTCTGCACATGCTGGGAAATGTAGTTCTGCACGTGCTGGGACTTGTAGTTCTGCACGTGCTGGGACTTGTAGTTCTGCACATGCTGGGATATGTAGTTCTGCACATGCTGGGACATGTAGTTCTGCACATGCTGGGATATGTAGTTCTGCACATGCTGGGACTTGTAGTTCTGCACATGCTGGGATATGTAGTTCTGCACATGCTGGGACATGTAGTTCTGCACATGCTGGGACATGTAGTTCTGCACATGCTGGGATATGTAGTTCTGCACATGCTGGGATATGTAGTTCTGCACATGCTGGGATATGTAGTTCTGCACATGCTGGGACTTGTAGTTCTGCACATGCTGGGACTTGTAGTTCTGCACATGCTGGGACTTGTAGTTCTGCACATGCTGGGATATGTAGTTCTGCACATGCTGGGATATGTAGTTCTGCACATGCTGGGACATGTAGTTCTGCACATGCTGGGATATGTAGTTCTGCACATGCTGGGACTTGTAGTTCTGCACATGCTGGGATATGTAGTTCTGCACATGCTGGGACTTGTAGTTCTGCACATGCTGGGACTTGTAGTTCTGCACATGCTGGGACATGTAGTTCTGCACATGCTGGGACTTGTAGTTCTGCACATGCTGGGACTTGTAGTTCTGCACATGCTGGGACATGTAGTTCTGCACATGCTGGGATATGTAGTAAAATCTCCTTTGGATTCCTGAACAATCCTGGGAAGGTCTTTTCCTGCCACCTAGTGTCCAATGTGGGCACTGCAGGGTAGTAACTCACAGCTGCGAGGCTCTGGATCCAATAATCTCCATTCTCTGGGGAAATAATAACGAGTCACGTGGAGCCGGCCAATCAGTGATGGCTCCCCCCCCCCTCAATGCTGGAAATCGCTTCCTAGGAAGATCATAAGTCATGGAACAGCTGCAAAGCTCTTCGAGAGTCCCAAAGCCCGGCGCAGCGTTCGCTTACCAAGCCTGGCGCTGTTCATGTCAGGTCACAGCTTCCTCCAGATCTCCCAAAGAAGGGAATCATTTATATGGATAGGCAAATCGAACAATCTGTGTACAATGTACGACATATACAATGTAACAGCTGCTGTGTCACTGCTGGGAGAGGGAGCTGAGCTGCTATTACTGCTGGGAGAGGGAGCTGAGCTGCTGTTCCTGCTGGGAGAGGGAGCTTAGCGGCTGTTCCTGCTGGGAGAGGGAGCTGAGCTGCTGTTCCTGCTGGGAGAGGGAGCTGAGCTGCTGTTCCTGCTGGGAGAGGGAGCTGAGCTGCTGTTCCTGCTGGGAGAGGGAGCTGAGCTTCTGTTCCTGCTGGGAGAGGGAGCTGAGCTGCTGTTCCTGCTGGGAGAGGGAGCTGAGCTGCTGTTCCTGCTGGGAGAGGGAGCTGAGCTTCTGTTCCTGCTGGGAGAGGGAGCTGAGCTGCTATTACTGCTGGGAGAGGGAGCTGAGCTGCTGTTCCTGCTGGGAGAGGGAGCTGAGCTGCTGTTCCTGCTGGGAGAGGGAGCTGAGCTGCTGTTCCTGCTGGGAGAGGGAGCTGAGCTGCTGTTCCTACTGGGAGGGGGAGCTGAGCTGCTGGTCCTGCTGGGAGAGGGAGCTGAGCTGCTGTTCCTGCTGGGAGAGGGAGCTGAGCTGCTATTACTGCTGGGAGAGGGAGCTGAGCTGCTGTTCCTGCTGGGAGAGGGAGCTGAGCTGCTATTACTGCTGGGAGAGGGAGCTGAGCTGCTGTTCCTGCTGGGAGAGGGAGCTGAGCTGCTGTTCCTGCTGGGAGAGGGAGCTGAGCTGCTGTTCCTGCTGGGAGAGGGAGCTGAGCTGCTATTACTGCTGGGAGAGGGATCTGAGCTGCTATTACTGCTGGGAGAGGGAGCTGAGCTGCTGTTCCTGCTGGGAGAGGGGGCTGAGCTGCTGTTCCTGCTGGGAGAGGGAGCTGAGCTGCTATTACTGCTGGGAGAGGGAGCTGAGCTGCTATTACTGCTGGGAGAGGGAGCTGAGCTTCTGTTCCTGCTGGGAGAGGGAGCTGAGCTGCTGTTCCTGCTGGGAGAGGGAGCTGAGCTGCTGTTCCTGCTGGGAGAGGGAGCTGAGCTTCTGTTCCTGCTGGGAGAGGGAGCTGAGCTGCTATTACTGCTGGGAGAGGGAGCTGAGCTGCTGTTCCTGCTGGGAGAGGGAGCTGAGCTGCTGTTCCTGCTGGGAGAGGGAGCTGAGCTGCTGTTCCTGCTGGGAGAGGGAGCTGAGCTGCTGTTCCTACTGGGAGGGGGAGCTGAGCTGCTGGTCCTGCTGGGGGAGGGAGCTGAGCTGCTGTTCCTGCTGGGAGAGGGAGCTGAGCTGCTATTACTGCTGGGAGAGGGAGCTGAGCTGCTGTTCCTGCTGGGAGAGGGAGCTGAGCTGCTATTACTGCTGGGAGAGGGAGCTGAGCTGCTGTTCCTGCTGGGAGAGGGAGCTGAGCTGCTGTTCCTGCTGGGAGAGGGAGCTGAGCTGCTGTTCCTGCTGGGTGAGGGAGCTGAGCTGCTATTACTGCTGGGAGAGGGATCTGAGCTGCTATTACTGCTGGGAGAGGGAGCTGAGCTGCTGTTCCTGCTGGGAGAGGGGGCTGAGCTGCTGTTCCTGCTGGGAGAGGGAGCTGAGCTGCTATTACTGCTGGGAGAGGGAGCTGAGCTGCTATTACTGCTGGGAGAGGGAGCTGAGCTGCTATTCCTGCTGGGAGAGGGAGCTGAGCTGCTATTAATGCTGGGAGAGGGAGCTGAGCTGCTATTCCTGCTGGGAGAGGGAGCTGAGCTGCTGTTCCTGCTGGGAGAGGGGGCTGAGCTGCTGTTCCTGCTGGGAGAGGGAGCTGAGCTGCTATTACTGCTGGGAGAGGGAGCTGAGCTGCTGTTCCTGCTGGGAGAGGGAGCTGAGCTGCTATTACTGCTGGGAGAGGGAGCAGGGGAAATTGAGCTGCAGGGAGGGGGGAATAGGGGAACCTGCTGCTTGAAGGATGCAGCGCTGCTATTACTGCTGGGAGAGGTAGCAGCGCTGCTATTACTGCTGGGGGAGGGAGCAGGGGAAATTGAGCTGCAGGGAGGGGGGAATAGGATTTCAGTGCTCCTGCTGTGACCTCTGTAGCTGCATGTACTGTGGAGCAATTCATCTACAGAGGTCAGTGAGGGTCAATGCTGAAGCCAATTTACTACTGGTTAAGAATCTTCCCACAATTGAATGCGCACATCATAGGCTGCGCACCTCTATGGCGCACACCTATGGCACACCTATGGCGCACACCTATGGTGCACCTCTATGGCGCACACCTATGGCGCACAACTCTATGGCTCACACCTATGGCGCACACCTCTATGGCGCACACACCTATGGCGCACACCTCTATGGCGCACACACCTATGGCGCACACCTCTATGGCGCACCTCTATGGCGCACCTCTATGGCACACCTCTATGGCGCACAGCCTGGAGCCGCGATCACGTCAAGGTTTGTATTGGAAACAAGTCTATGGCTTTGGGAAGACGAGGGCGCTGCGTATGTACAGAATATGACTGACAGCTTCACTTTAAAAGGAAATGAAACAAACGTTCAGGAAGGACACCGGCCCTGCTATACAGCCGCAGAGATAAGATCAATTAGTCCCATCCAGGGCTGGTCTGAGCCGACTTTGATGGGAGGAAGAGTGAAATGCAGGAGAAGGAAGCAGCGCCTGCATATATAATGAGCAGATTGGACTGCATAGAGATAAAAATAACATTGTAAAGCGCTCAGTGATGGGATTGTGTGGATTGCGCAGGCCGCGCTGACGGATGATCTGAGGACGCCGTCGCCTCCCTTTTAAGGATGGATTGCGGCGAGCGCGCGGAGGACAAACAAGGTCTAATGTATTCTGTCTCCGGCATAATGACCCGGCTCAGCGCAGTCCTCGGCTGGGAAAACGGTCACGCTGCCAACCTAAATACATTTATCAGCGCGGTGAGCGGAGTGTTTATTAATGTACAGATTCCCCCCTTCCTGTCTGTCCAGTATTTCACAAGGAAAGGATAAACACCGGCCGGCTCTCAGCTATGCCACTCTAATTGGATGCCAGGAAATCGCTTTACAGCAATGAGACGCCTGGCACAGTGGCGGCTGGTGCTCATCATTTTTGGGGGGCGCAAGCAAACTGAAAAAAAGCATCAAACGCAGCCGCTGTGCCCATCAAACGCAGCCACTGCGCCCATCAAACGCAGCCACTGTGCCATCAAACGCAGCCACTGTGCCCATCAAACGCAGCCACTGTGCCCATCCAACGCAGCCACTGTGCCCATCAAACACAGCCACTGTGCCCATCAAACGCAGCCACTATGCTCATCAAACACAGCCACTGTGCCATCAAACGCAGCCACTGTGCCATCAAACACAGCCACTGTGCCCATCAAACACAGCCACTGTGCCATCAAACGCAGCCACTGTACCCAAAAATTGCCACCACTGTGCCCATCAAACGCAACCACTGGGCCCATTAAAAGCAGCCACTGTGCCCATCAAACACTGCCATTGTGCCATCAAATGCAGCCACTATGCCATCAAACGCAGCAACTGTACCCATAAATTGCCACCACGGTGCCCATCAAACGCAACCACTGTGCCCATTAAAAGCAGCCACTGTGCCCATCAAACACTGCCATTGTGCCATCAAATGCAGCCACTGTGCCATCAAACACAGGCACTGTGCTATCAAACGCAGCAACTGTACCCGTAAATTGCCACCACTGTGCCCATCAAACGCAACCACTGTTCCCATTAAAAGCAGCCACTGTGCCCATCAAACACTGCCATTGTGCCATCAAATGCAGCCACTGCGCCATCAAACGCAGCCACTGTGCCATCAAACGCAGCCACTGTACCCATAAATTGCCACCACTGTGCCCATCAAACGAAGCCACTGTGCCCATCAATTGCCGCTACTGTGCCCCATCAGATGCTGCCAGTGTGCCCATCAATTGCCACTACTGTGCCCCATTAAATGCTGCCTATGGCTCTAAAAAACACCCCCGCCGGTGTAATTCAGGTGCCCGGTGACTGAAAAGGGGCCGAACACCTGAATAGGGGGTGTCAGCGGCGACCATAGATAGATTCATTCTATGATGATTAGAGCGGTGCAGGAGAGAGGGGGCGGCGCTCCTGCACCCTTTATGGATGCACCGCCACTCACTCTATATATATATATATATACACACACAGCTCCCTGATAGGTCTACCTGCTTACAGCGGAATGGGTGCTAATGTGCAATGCAGGGGCCTGACACCCTCATAAAACGAATGCCGCCTTGAGACACACGAGCCCATTCAGGGGTGCAGGCGTGGACCTAACCAACCGCTGCCAGCTACACAGACCCTCCTGATTTTCCCTGCTGCATGTTCAGTAATGCTTACATGTAGGGTTGGGGGCGATCAAAGGGTCTGTGTGTCTTGGGCAAAGATGGAGAACCTTGGCACCCCAGATGTTTTGGAACTACATTTCCCATGATGCTCAGCTATACTGCAGAGTAGAGCTGCACGATTCTGGTCAAAATGAGAATCACGATTCTTTTGCTTAGACTAAAGATCACGATTCTCAGAACTGTGAGAAAGATTAATACATCAGAAGCAGTACCGCCGGCAACCACTGGGTGACGCATGGATACACACTACAGTTGTACAGATCTGCAAGAGAAGCTCAGGCATCCATCCAGCGGCGCAGGCTGCTGACGTTGGTTCCGATATCGGCGCCATTTTACATTCCATGCTGGTTACGTGGAACCGGCCGTGAAATAGAAGAATCGCGGGTCATCCCGCGGGGAGATCGCGGGCGGGAAGAATCGAGATCGCGATTCTCTCCGCGATTAATCGCGCAGCTCTACTGCAGAGTGCAAAAGCATCATGGGAAATGTAGTTCCAAAACATCTGGGGTGCCAAGGTTCCCCATCACTGGTCTAGGGAATGCTTGCTAACTGTGTGGGAGGGGCTTTACCTGTGGGAGGACAGAGATTCGTGTTCTTGCTTAGCAGAAACCCAGGATCTCTGTCTTCCCTACTAACGGACCGCCGTTCTGCCTCTGTTGGGAACGACCCACTGATTGGCTCACGCTGTGTCCAATCACCGCAGACCCGGAAGTGCATGATCATGTGTATTGTGATCATGTGTATCATGTGATTGTTGTGTGTGCTGTCCTTGTACAATCATCCTTTCAATCGATCAATTTGTATGGAATAGTTTTTTGTTGTTGTTATTAAACCAAAATATAAAAAGAACCCCCGCCCACTGAGGTAGGGAAGGGCTGAGGTCAGGGATCAGCGACTGTAAGTAGAAACGATCATCCGATTGTACGGAGCCTGTCTGGCCTTAGGCTGGATTTCTAAACCCGATCGGCGAGGCGGCGGAGTGAATTTGCTCGCGAGTCGTCAGATCATGCCGAGCAAGCGGCTGCTGCCTGGTAATCTCTCCTCCCGGAATGAGAAGGTCAAACTTCCTCCGCCATCAGAGCTCTGAAAACCAATTAGAGGCGGAGGTATCCGCTCCCCAGGGCTCTGCGCGCTTCGCCCTATAAACCTATTAGCTGCTGTGCAATTATAATGAGCACCGCGGGGAGGCAGGTAGAGCAAGTGGCGCAATCCGTCAAAATGCTGTCAGTGCTGAAGCTGTGCTTTCCGCTCGCCGCAGGGACCGGATTATGGGAAGTGCGGGAGACCTGAGACGACCAATCAGATGAATGCTCCCGCCGGGACTTGATGCACAAAAAAAAAAAAAAGGAAACTATTGCAAAATCTGCGTTGCGTCCCACAGCGACTAATCGGAATTCCTGCCAAATAACGGTGAAGCCTGATGATTGGTGGCTGTGGCTTGTGTTCATTTATTCTTTGGTTTTAATGAATTGGCACCAAAGTCTAACCCAGTGGTTCTCAACTGCTGGGCCATGGCCGCCACTCTCACCAGCCTCCAGCCAGCTGTAGGACCCCTAACCTTCCACAGAACCTCCCCCAAATCCCATAGTGCCCCCCATTCTCCCATGGTAGCCACAAGTCCCCATCCTGCTGCAGAGCCTCCAGCCCCACATACTGCCCCCAGTTTCCAACAATTTTCACAGAGCCCACCATCCTCCAACAGTGTTTCCTCAACCTTCCCCAGCATGCTGTAGAGCAGGGGTCGCCAAAATGCGGCCCGGGGGCCAGATGCGGCCCTTTGCTTGCTTTTATCTGGCCCTTGGGGCACTATTTTCATCCACTGATACCAACAATGGGGCATAACCCCCCCCCCCCCCCCGACACCAATGAAGGGGTAGAATTGCCCCCAATGACACCAAAGATCGGGCACATTTACTCCCAATGACACCAACAATTGGGGCCCAATGACACCAACAATGGGGCGCTATTCCACCCAATGACACCAAGATGGGGCATTGTTTATTCCCACTAACGTCAGGACCTTTACTACTCCCAATGCCCACAGCTTGGCCCCCTAAAGTCTGAAGGACTGTAAACTGGCCCTCTGTTTAGAAAGTTTGGAGACCCCTGCTGTAGAGCCTCTAGCCCCTTAGAGTGCCCCCAGGCTCCAACATTGTTCCACAGTGCCCCTCCATCTCAAACAGTGCTCCCAACCTCTAACAATGTCCCACAGTGCCCTTCAGCCTTTTGCAGAGCCTCCAGCCCCCCACAGTGCCCCCAGACTTCAACAGTGTTCCACAGTGCCCATCAACCTCCCACAGTGCTCCCAAACTCTAACAGTGTTCCTCGGTGCTCCCTCAACCTCCCGCAGTGCCCCCCAGCCTGCTGCAGAGCCTCCAGCCCCCCCATAGTGCCCCCAGTCTCCAGCAGTGTTTCACAGTGCCCATCAACCTACAACAGTGTCCCACAGTGCTCCCTCAATCTCCCACGGTGCCGCCTAGCCTCCCACAGCCCCCCCCCCCAACCTTCTGCAAAGCCTCCAGCCCCCCATAGTGCCCCCAGTCTCCAACAGTGTTCCACAGTGCCCAGCAACTTCCCACAGTGCTCCTAAACTGCAACAATGCCCCACGGTGCTCCCTCAACCTCCCTCAGTACAGCCCAGCCTCCCACCGTGCCCCCCCCCCAGCCTGATGCAGAGCCTCCAGCCATCCATATTGCCCCAACCTCCCACAGTGCTCCCCAGCCCCCTCAAGAAACGTAATCCCTTACAGGGTCACTAAGTCTGCTACAGAGTCCCCTAACCCCCTCCACAATCCCTATCCACCCTCCTCCTCCACAATGGCACAGCCTCATCCAAAACCTTCTAGTATTTCAGTACATGTATTGCATTCCCATACTTTTATTGTATAGACTTTTAGCTAGATTCACATAGACCGCCCTTACTTTGCGGCGGCGTAGTGTATCGTGTTTACACTACGCCGCCGTAAGTTAGCGAGGCAAGTACATGATTCACAAAGTACTTGCCTGCTAAGTTACGGCGACGTAGCGTAAATCGGGCGGACGTAAGCGCGGCTAATTCAAATTCGGCTGAGGGGGCGTGTTTTATGTTAATGGTGGGGTGACCTGACGTGATTGACGTATTTTCCGAACGGCACATGCGCCGTCCGTGTACATATCCCAGTGTGCATTGTGGCAAAGTACGCCGCACGGTCGTATTGGTTTCAACGTGGCCGTAAATTACGTCCAGCCCTATTCACGGACGACTTACACAAACGACGTAAAATTTTCAAATTTTGACGCGGGAACGACGGCCATACTTAACATTACTATTCCAGCTATTTGATGGAATAACTTTAGGCCTGAAAGTGCGTTACGTAAACGGTGTATCTTTACTGCGTCGGGCAAGCGTATGTTTGTGAATCAGCGTATCTACTCATTTACATATTCTAGGCCGACCGCAATGGAAGCGCCACCTAGCGGTCAGCCTAAAAAGTACACTTTATGATACAACGGTGTAAGACACTTACGCCGCTCGTATCTGAGCCTAATTTAAGCGTATCTGGTTACCAGAATACGCTTAAATTTGCGTCAGCGCAGATTCAGACTTAGGCTGGCGTATCTACTGATACGCCAGCCTAAGTCTTTCTGAATCCACCTATTTGTTCCTTACTGTTAGGGCATTGAAGGTTTTGGAAGAATTTACTGGGCCCTGGTGTCAAAAAGGCTGAGAGCCCCTGGTCTAACCCACAATGGGAAATACATATCAGCTTGGATCTGGTTACCATGTTCTAACCTACAGTCTTTGGGGGTTTGGTTGCCATAGGTGACGCCTTTTCCTAGTTACAAAATGGCAGCTGGAGTCTGGTTGCTAAAGGCAACAGCATAATTTTTCTCAGGTGGCACCACAGGTTTTGCTTTCCCATTGTAACTACGGTACAAAACGGCAGTTCGGAGTTTGCATCGGGTTACAGTTAGATGTTATAAGAGATGTGTCTGTTGTCCTCCTTACTACAAGAACACCATCCATCATTGCACACCTGGAAAATTGCTAGGAAAAAAAGTCCTGTGACAACCAAATGGAACGAAGACTGTCCAACATGGCTGCTGTCTGACACCAGAAAACCAATAGAAAAACAAGTTCTGTGACAACCAAATGGAGGGTCAAACATTGACGCTGCCTGACCCCTGAAAACTACTAGGGAAAACGAGTCCTGTGACAACCAATATGAAGGGAAGGCTGTCCAACATGGCTGCTGCCTGACACCAGAATACTACCGTTACTAAGGAAAACAAGTACTGTGACAACCAAGATGGATGAAAGGCCATCCAAAATGGCCAATAGCCACTGCCTGACACCAAAGAACTGACAGAAAAACAAGTCCTGTGACAGCCAAGATGAAAGGAAAGGTTGTCCAAAATGGCCGCTGTCTGACACTGGAAGACTGATAGACAAACACGTTTTGTGACAACCAAGATAGAGGGAAACTTGTCCAACATGGCTTCTGCCTGACAACAGAAAACTAAGGAAAACAAGTCCTGTGACAACCAAGATGGAGGGAAGGAGGTCATCCAACATGGTCACTGTCTGACACCAGAAAACTAATAGAAATACAAGTCCCATAACAACCAAATGGAAGGAAGACTGTCCAACATGGCTGCTGCCTAGCACCAGAAAACTACTAGGGAAAACAAATCCTGTGACAACCAATATGAAGGTGAAAGCTGTCCAACATGGCTGCTGCCTGACACCAGAAATCTACTAGGGAAAACAAGTCCTGTGACAACCAAGATGGATGGAAGGCAATCCAAAATGGCCGATGGCCACTGCCTGGCACAAGAAAACTGACAGAAAAGCAAGTCCCGTGACAACAAAGATAGAGGAAAGGCTGTCCAAAAGTCCGATGGCCACTGTCTTCGCTGTCATAAGACTTGTTTGTTTTCGGTAGTAGGTTTCTGGTGTCAGGCAGCAGCCATGTTGGAGGGGCTTCCCCCAATTTTGGTTGTCACAAGACTTGTTTGTCTATCAGTTTTCTAGTGTCAGATGGCCTTCCCTCCATCTTTGTAGTCACATTAGTCACTAATGTGACTACAAAGATGGAGGGAAGGCCATCTAAAATAGTCAATGGCTGCTGCCTGACACTAGAAAAATAAGTCCCGTGACAACCAAGATGAAGGAAAGGCCATCCAACATAGTCGACAGCTGATGCCTGACACCACAAATCTGAGAAAAAAACAAGTCCTGTGATAATCAAGGTGGAGGGAAGTCTGTCCAATATGGCCGCTGCCTGACACTAGATAACTACTAGGGAAAACAAGTCCTGTGACAACCAAGATGGATGGAAGGCAATCCAAAATGGCCGATGGCCACTGCCTGACACCAGAAAACTGACAGAAAAGCAAGTCCCAGGACAACCAAGATAGAGGAAAGGCTGTCCAAAATGGCCGATGGCCACTGTCTGACACTAGAAAACTGATAGACAAACAAGTCTTGTGACAACCAAAATTGGGGGAAGTCTCTCCAACATGGCTGCTGCCTGACACCAGAAACCTACTACCGAAAACAAACAAGTCTTATGACAGCGAAGATGGAGGGAAGCCCATCCAAAATGGCCGATGGCCACTATCTGATACCAGAAAACTGATAGAAAAACAAGTCCTGTGACTACAAAGATGGAGGGAAGGCCATCTAAAACAGCCAATGGCTGCTGCCTGACACTAGATAACTACTAGAGAAAACAAGTCCTGTGATAACCAAGATGGAGAGAAGTCTGTCCAACATGGCTGCTGCCTGACACTAGATAACTACTAGAGAAAACAAGTTCTGTGATAACCAAGATGGAGGGAAGTCTGTCCAACATGGCCGCTGCCTGACACTAGAAAACTACTAGAGAAAACAAGTCCTGTGACAACCAAGATGGAGGGAAGTCTGTCCAACATGGCTGATGGCTGACACTAGATAACTACTAGAGAAAACAAGTCCTGTGACAACCAAGATGGAGGGAAGTCTGTCCAACATGGCCGCTGCCTGACACTAGATAACTACTAGAGAAAACAAGTCCTGTGACAACCAAGATGGAGGGAAGTCTGTCCAACATGGCCGCTGCCTGACACTGGATAACTATTAGGGAAAACAAGTCCTGTGATAACCAAGATGGATAGAAGGCCATCCAAAATGGCCGCTGCCTTTCACCAGAAGACTGCTCGTAAAACAATGAATGACTTGAGGGAATAAATCTGGAGTAAGCAGGCCTGGATCTTTTCCGGAGCTGTCTTGACATTCTCTGCTCTGGTGCCCAGCCAAGCTGTGATGGAGCTGCATGTAGCGCTATTGTGCTACTGACAGAATCCATCTTTCCAGCGGCAGACGGCACGTCCCCGGGCACATAGCGCGGCGATGGCTCCGCACAAAAACGTCTTTGTAGAAGGAACGTTGAAGCGCAAGGCAGTCAAGCCAGCAGCCCAGCAGATCTCTTCATTACCGGCTAGAAACCATTAAACCTTCTGTCAGCGGCTGGCAAGACCTGTGACGGGAGCGTCACGCCAGCTGCTGCTGCGCCCAGACATCCGGATACAAGATAATTCCACTTATCGGGAAAGGCCTTTCACTTCCAGCTTCTAAAAAAAAACATGGCTGCCTCACACCATAACAGCTGCCATGTTAGGACGAAGAACGCCTAAAGTGCACCTGTCATGAACCTGGACGATTCAGACTGGGCGTATGAAGGAAAATTTCTCCTCAGGGGTCATCGTCATGGAAACTTCGATCGTTCTGGAGATAGATGCATAGCTTAAATTTTGTAGGAAGGTCAGGATTTGCGTATATCCTCAGCTGCTTATACTTATACTTGCCTCATCCCACCTCCTAAATCTCCCTACTGGTCCTTTATTATGATGGGTGGCCTGAATGACCAATAGGGAAGCTCTGGGGTTGTGAGGGGGCGGGGCAATGATTGACTTTTACAAAGAAAGTCGATATTTGCCAATAAATGAAGCTGCCTTTATCTTTGGACCTACTGATCCCCTTGCCTTTCACTGGAGGCGACCTCGACATTTGCGCTCAGTTTAAATATTTTTAAAAGACCAAGCTGAGTTGAGAAAGTAGATACCACTATTTAGTCAAAAGTATTAGGACGCCTGCCTTTACACGCACATGGGCCCAGATTCTCATAGGACTTACGACGGCGCAGCGCCATGTACGCGGTCGTAAGTCCTAATCTGAGCCGTCGTATCTATGCGACTGATTCTTAGAATCAATTACGCATAGATATCCATTAGATCCGACAGGCGTAAGTCTCTTACGCCGTCGGATCTAAACTGCAATTTTCGTTTTGCCCTCTAGGTGGCGCTTCCGTTGAAATCCGCGTTGAGTATGCAAATTAGCTAGATACGCGAATTCCCGAACGTACGCGCGGCCGACGCAGTAAAGTTACGACGTTTACGCTAGGCTATTCCCGGCGTAAAGTTGCCCCTGCTATATGAGGCGCAGCCAATGTTAAGTATGGCCGTCGTTCCCGTGTCGAAATTTAAAAAAGTTACGTCGTTTGCGTAAGTCGTCCGTGAATGGGGCTGGACGTCATTTACGTTCACGTCGAAACCAATGACGTCCTTGCGACGTCATTTGGAGCAATGCACACTGGGATATTTTACGGACGGCGCATGCGCCGTTCGTTCGGCGCAGGGACGCGCTTCATTTAAACGATACACTCCCCCTACCCGCCGAATTTGAATACCGCCATGTGATTTACGCTACGCCGCCGCAACTTTACAGGCAAGTGCTTTGTGAATAAAGCACTTGCCTGAAAAACTTGCGGCGGCGTAACGTAAATCGGATACGTTATTTAATATTATAAGGAGGCTTACTTACTCACAGGGGGGCTTATAAGCACCATCTTAAACATATAAATGTTACTTTCTGGTGGTTTCCAGGCTTACCCGACCGATCTGTGAAGCCCGGGACCCAGGATGCGCCGGTGGCTTACAATAAAGATGAGTGAAGAAGGCAAGATGGCTTCTGCTCATCTCTATGGTCTTGGAGGACAGGAGTGATGTCATGATGTCACTTCCGGTTCCTCCAGCCTGTAAACAAGGCTTTTTTTTTTTTGTGAAAGCAAAAGATCAAAAACATTTTTTTTTTCTATCTTTTCATTTTAAAAGGGGGTCATACGGATCCCAGATCTCTCCACAAAGAGGACCTGTCATTCTGTATTGCTATTGCAAGGGATAACAATAACACCTAATAGAGGCTCCCACCTTCCCTACTCCATAACAGCTTTGGACAGGGTTCACCTTTAAAAATAAACCCAACTTGAATTTTGGGCTTTAGCACAGCTGCAGAGATTCCTGGACGGGTAGGCAGAGCTGTCATCATCCCTCCACACCAGGCTTTAGGAAAGCTGAGCAGAGCCATCCTCAACAAAGGCCTGGCGTCCCGCCAAGGGGAAGGAAGGCGCACTGTGGGCGAGTGTGCGGAAGGTTTTGGTGGGGGGAAGTTGGGGTTTCATGGTGGGGGGATTAGGAAGATGTTCCTTCAACTTGTGGAACCCGTTGCCTATCGCTGCTTCATTAAAAGGACAACAGGGGGCGCCGGAGAAGCAACAGACTCACTGCTGCTGGCCCTCTACTGTCACAGCACAGCTCACCTCTTCATCTAATCGCTGAGAGGGCGGGACAGCAACCCGGGAACACTCCGAGCTACATTTTCATCAGTTCATTGTGCAGGGCATTCATATGATGGCTGGCAGTTGTCACTGTCTTCCCTGCTCATTCCAGTCTCTGACCACCTCCTGTAGTATGTCTGCAGTCTCTAACCATCTCCTGTAGTATTTCTGCAGTCTCTGACCTTCCCTTGTAGTATGTCTGCAGTCTCTGACCATCTCCTGTACTATGTCTGCAGTCTCTGACCATCTCCTGTAGTATGTCTGCAGTCTCTGACCATCTCCTGTAGTATGTCTGCAGTCTCTGACCTTCCCTTGTAGTATGTCTGCAGTCTCTAACCATCTCCTGTATTATGTCTGCAGTCTCTGACCATCTCCTGTATCATGTCTGCAGTCTCTGACCATCTCCTGTAATATGTCTGCAGTCTCTGACCATCTCCTGTAGTATGTCTGCAGTCTCTGACCATCTCTTGTAGTATGTCTGCAGTCTCTAACCATCTCCTGTAGTATTTCTGCAGTCTCTGACTATCTTCTTTATTATGTCTGCAGTCTCTGACCATCTCCTGTAGTATGTCTGCAGTCTCTGACCTTCCCTTGTAGTATGTCTGCAGTCTCTGACCATCTCCTGTATCATGTCTGCAGTCTCTGACCATCTCCTGTAATGTGTCTGTAGTCTCTGACCCTCTCCTGTAATATGTCTGCAGTCTCTGACCATCCCCTGTAGTATGTCTGCAGTCTCTGACCATCTCTTGCAGCATGTCTGCAGTCTCTGACCATCTCCTGTATTATGTCTGCAGTCTCTGACTATCTTCTGTATTATATCTGCAGTCTCTGACCATCTCCTGTAGTATGTCTGCAGTCTCTGACCATCTCCTGTATTATGTCTGCAGACTCTGGCCATCTCCTGTAGTATGTCTGCAGTCTCTGACCATCTCCTGTATCATGTCTGCAGTCTCTGTCCATCTCCTGTAGTATGTCTGCAGTCTCTGACCATCTCCTGTATCATGTCTGCAGTCTCTGACCATCTCCTATATCATGTCTGCAGTCTCTGACCATCTCCTGTAATATGTCTGCAGTCTCTGACTTTCCCTTGTAGTATGTCTGCAGTCTCTGACCTTCCCTTGTAGTATGTCTGCAGTCTCTGCCCATCTCCTGTACCATGTCTGCAGTCTCTGACCTTCCCTTGTAGTATGTCTGCAGTCTCTGACCATCTCCTGTAGTATGTCTGCAGTCTCTGACCGTCTCCTGTTACATGTCCAAAGATCCTTTTCGCCTTCACTTTAACATTGTCCACCCGCCAAACAAAAACGTACAGAACCCAAACAAACGTTTCCTTCCATACTCTCCCAGCAGGACATTTACTGGACAAGGGGATATTTTTAGTGATCACAATTCAGGAAAAAAAGATTTGCGTATAAGTAACGGCAGTGAATTGTTTTGTTTCCTTTCATTTTCGAACCCTCCGCCTTCTCCTGAACCTCTACCACCTCCGCCGGTCGCCCGCTCCGCTCGCCGTCCACTCCTTCGGCCTCAGAGTGGGAGGTTAGGAGCCGCCTGGCTGCAGAAATTCTCACCAGATGCGCTAAACCCGTGTCAGCATTCCTGCAAGGTAAGGCAAGGTCAGCAAAGCCGGGGGAGACAATGCAGGGACAGCCCCCCCCCCTACCCCACCCCCTACGCCAGATGTGCGCTAACAAGGAAGCTGCCCTCCCAGCTAGTAAGGTCACTTGCTGGCTCCAGCAAGACGAGGGAACAAGCCGGGTCTTGGCTCCAGTGCAGCTTTCACTTGGCAGTGATCTGGATTCCTCCGGAGATGGGGGGGGGGGGGGGTCAGAAACATGGCTGCCGCTACGTTATTCCTCCAATCCCTTTCCTTTCAAAACACGGAATTCTCGACGTTAAATCCCCCGTGAAAAGTCAGAATCCTCGCAATTTTTATTTATCGCAGGCACGCACGCCTGTTGCAACTTAGGCTGCATTCACACCTTTGCGTACGCGATTTGCGGCGTTTTGTACCGCGACAAATTGCGGCGTTTTGTACCGCGATTTGCCGCGACAAAACGCGTCGTTTTTAACCCAATGTTTTTTTACAGGTCATTGTCTGCTATGCCGAACGCCGAAGCCGCCTGAATACACGCGACAAAAAAGGGTCCGGGACTTGTTTGAGCTTCACGCGATCGGCGTTTCGGCGTTGAGATGTGAACAGTCTCCATAGAGAATAATGTAATTTCGACCCTCCGGCGTATTGTAGCGTCGCGCTTCAGGCGACAAAACGCCTTGGTGTGAATGGAGCCTTACACCGCCGCCGGCGCATTTTTTTTGCATGCCGCACAGAACTGACCCCCCCCCCCTCTTGTCTGCAAGCGGCCGGCGCAGGGGAATAGCTTCACTTCATTAAAAAAGGCGAAATTCCACTTACCTAAGAAAATGAGCGCAAATATATATCAAAACGAACGCATGCATCGGGAAATATAGGGCTACTTTCACACTGGGGTGGAGGGGCGTTAGCGGTAAAGCGGCGCTAATTAGCGTCGCTTTACCGCTGTGTGAAAAAACGCTGGTAAAGCGACGCTAAAACTAGCAGAGCTTTACTGGCGTTATTCGGGTGCTAGCGGGGCGCTTTTAACCCCCGCTAGTGGCCAAATAAAGGGTTAAAAGCGCACACAAACCGCCGCTGCCGAGGCGCTTCATATCGATTTCAATGGGAAGGGGCGCTTTAGGAGCGGTGTATATAGGAGCCCTTTCACACTGCCAGCGCCCCCGAAAAATGCTGGTAAAGCAAAGCTAAAACTAGCGGTACTTTACCAGCGTTTTCCGAGCGCTAGCGGGGCACTAGTGGCCGAATAGAGGGTTACAAGCGCCCACAAAGCACTGATGCCAAGGCACTTTGTGGGCGCTTCCCATTGATTAACACCGCTCCTAAGCACCTCAAAGAAGCTGCTTGCAGGACTTTTTTTGACGCCCTGCCGGCGCAGCGGCCCAGTGTGAAAGCACTTGGGCTTTCACACTGGGATTGCAGATGGGGTTTTTTTCTGGCGCTTTATAGGCGCAATTTTGTCGCTAAATCGCCTGAAAAACGCTCCAGTGTGAAAGGGGTCTAAAGCACCTCAAAGAAGCCATTTGCAGGACTTTTTTTGACGCCCTGCCAGCGCAGCGCCCCAGTGTGAAAGCACTCGGGCTTTCACACTGGGATTGCAGATGGGGTTTATTTCTGGCGCTTTATATGCGCTGTTTTTGTCGCTAAAGCGCCTGAAAAACGCTCCAGTGTGAAAGGGGTCTAAAGCACCTCAAAGAAGCCATTTGCAGGACTTTTTTTGACGCCCTGCCAGCGCAGCGCCCCAGTGTGAAAGCACTCGGGCTTTCACACTGGGATTGCAGATGAGGTTTTTTTTCAGGTGCTTTATAGGCGCTATTTGCCTGAAAAACGCCTCCAGTGTGAAAGGGGTCTATAGCGGCACTTTTAACCGAATAAAGGGTTAAAAGCACCCGCAGAGCGCCGCTGCCGAAGAGCTTTGCAGGCGCTTCGGCGGCGGTGCCCATTGATTTCAATGGCAGGCGCGGTGGAGGAGGGGTGCATTCACCGCCTCCCGCACCACCCGGAAGACGCCGCTTGCAGGACTTTTTATAACCTCCTGCAAGCGCACCGCCCCGGTGTGAAAGCACTCAGGCTCTCACACTGGGGCCGCGTTTTTGCAGGCGCTATTTTTAGCCCAAAAGCACCTGAAAAACACCTCCAGTGTGAAAGGGGTCTTAATAGCGGAGCCAATCAAGCGCAATCGGCGTATAAACCGGACACGCGGCAGAAGTCGAGGAAAAAAAAATGACTTATCGGCGTCGCATAATGCGCATGAATTAAAGTTTTGTGTGGTCAGCCGTCCTCGAAACAGATGCCGCTCCTGTTGCTCGGGCACAAACACGTGATTAGTAAAGGTGTCAGGTATTAGGGGCGCATATTTTAAGCCCCCCCATCTTGCAAGGGAAGGAGGTAAACTCATTAGTTGGCTGTATTTAGGGATTTCAGCATCTCCTCATTAATCGATGGCCGCCGAGGCGTAATCGACGTATATTCCGCTCCGAAGGGCGGTGGAAGGGGGGGTGGGGTGGGGGGGATTCTCTGAACAATCTCGTTGTTTGGCTGTTCCCCTGAGTCTCAGGGCTGCTGTCCCATTAACACCGGCTCCAGTCTGTCTGCCAGTTACTGTGCAGCACTGTCCGCGCACACTGCGCCCCCCCCCCCCCCAGCCGCGCTCTCTCCCCCCCCAGCCGCGCTCCTCGCTGCACACTGGGCTCACACAGGCCATTTTCAGTGTCTTACATGAACACAGACGCCGTGTTTTCTTATCAATGGTATAAAAGTGGCACAGAAATCTGGGAACAGCTGACGCCAACTGGAAGGTGTACCCAGTATGGGGGGGGCACCGCCAGCGCTGCAGTTCCAGAATCGTGCCTTCAGTTCCCAGTACCGAACGGGAAATTAGATGACATCATTTCATTAGAGTGTAAGCTCCTCTGGTGCAGACTGATGTGATTGGCTCAGTGTACAGCACTGCTGAGCTATATAAATATATAATAATAATAGTGTGTGACTGTGGGGGGCATTAACCACTTCAGCCCCCTTTAACCACTTAAGACCCGGACCTTTAGGCAGCTAAAGGACCCGGGCCTGTTTTTGCGATTCGGCACTGCGCCGCTTTAACTGACAATTGCGCGGTCGTGCGACGTGGCTCCCAAACAAAATTGGCGTCCTTTTTTCCCCACAAATAGAGCTTTCTTTTGGTGCTATTTGATCACCTCTGCGGTTTTTATTTTTTGCGCTATAAATAAAAATAGAGCGACAATTTTGAAAAAAAAAATCAATATTTTTTACTTTTTGCTATAATAACTATCCCCCAAAAATGAATTAAAAAAAAAAAAATTTTCCTCAGTTTAGGCCGATACGTATTCTTCTACCTATTTTTGGTAAAAAAAATCGCAATAAGCGTTAATCGATTGGTTTGCGCGTTTACAAAATAGGGGATAGTTTTATTGCATTTTTATGAATTATTTATTTTTTACTACTAATGGCGGCGATCAGCAATTTTTTTTCATGACTGCGACATTATGGCGGACGCTTCGGACAATTTTGACACATTTTTGGGACCATTGTCATTTTCACAGCAAAAAAATGCATTAAAAAGGCATTGTTTACTGTGAAAATGACAATTGCAGTTTGGGAGTTAACCACAAGGGGGGCGCTGAAGGGGTTAAGTGTGACCAAATCTGTGTTTCTAACTGTAGGGGGGTGTGGCCGTAGGTGTGAGGTCATTGATTGTGTTTCCCTATAAAAGGGATCACACGATCGATGACGCCGCCACAGTGAAGAACGGGGAAGCCGTGTTTACAAAGACTGACAATTAAGCAGGCGGTCCTTAAGCAGTTAGAGTGTAAGCTCCTCTGGTGCAGAGAGTGATGTGACTGGTTCAGTGTATCTATTATTATTATTATACAGCGCCGACACGAGGGCAGACAGTACAGTTACAATACAATTGAATACAGGAGGAATCAGAGGGCCCGGCTCGTTAGAGCTCTGTACAGCACTGCGGTATATGTCAGAGCTATATAGATGTATAATAACAATAGTGTGTGACTGTGGGGGGACATTAGAGCATGGCTCAACAAATCCCAGGCGGCAGGTTGCCATGGCGACTAGAAATTCCATCCTGGCACCTGGGCCACCTGTATCTGCCTCCCACTTGCCGACCACGCTATAGCCGAAAGATGGCTACAGCGCGGTAGTCCAGCCAATAGACGCCATCCCAGAACCCCGCCCCCACATGTGCCCCTAGGGCACGCATCGGATGTGTTCTGTGATTGCTGTGTCCTAGGGACACAGCAATCACAGATTGAGGTAAAGGTCCAATCACAGCTGATCACATGTAAACAAATGGCGTCACACTGGGGAGAGAAGAGCCGATAACTGGCTATCCTGTCACAGGGGACATTAACACTGATAATCAGGGCACTAATCATCTGTGCCCTGATTATCAGTGCCACCCCATTAGTGCCAATCAGTGTCCATCAGTGAAGCATACCAGTACCTAGCAGCGCCCATCAATGCCGCCACAACAGTGCCCATCAGTAACCCTCAGTGCCGCCCCATTAGTGCCAATCAGTGTCCATCACTGCAGCATACCAGTGCCTATCCGCATCCATCATTACCACCTCATCAGTGCCCATCTCACCAGTGCCCTGATTATCAGTGCCACCCCATTAGTGCCAATCAGTGTCCATCACTGCAGCATACCAGTGCCTATCCGCATCCATCAATACCACCTCATCAGTGCCCATCTCACCAGTGCCCTGATTATCAGTGCCACCCATTAGTGCCAATCAGTGTCTATCACTGCAGCATACCAGTGCCTATCCGCATCCATCAATACCACCTCATCAGTGCCTATCTCACCAGTGCCCTGATTATCAGTGCCACCCCATTAGTGCCAATCCGTGTCCATCAGTGCAGCATACCAGTGCCTAGCAGCGCCCATCAATGCCGCCTCAACAGTGCCCATCAGTAACCCTCAAAAAAATACGTATGTGTAGCGCTAAAATTAATAAATGAATATCAAAATACCAAAAAATGTGTATAGTAAAAAATAAAACACATATAACATTAATAAATGTTAGACACAAATTGTGAAACATGTGAGATTCCTCTGTAGCGAGGGGTGACAACAGTGCCAACTGGCACGTGAACTGATGCACCTAAGGTGGTATCAAACATAATAACAAAGTCCAACAAAAACTCCTAAGTGTGATGATCCGAGGTATGTAGCAAAGTTCATCAACATCCACAAGTCATTCAAGTGAAAAGGTGAATAAATAGAAAAAGCGTGACTCCTTTAACGTGACAATCCCATCACCGGAAAAAGTGCAGGCTTACCGGAACTTGTTGACCACTGGTGGCATATGCCAAAAGAGGTCAGTCAAGGCTTTATATGATGATTGTCAAACAGCAATCCTTGGCAGGAAGCGTAGGTCCAACTGGTGGGTAGGTCCTTATATGGAATAGGTCCCCAGGAGTAAGCCGGAAGCTATACTGATGTTGGTATCCCAAAACCAATTGGCTCAGTGTGTTAGTGGTGCATAGAGAAAAATAAAGAGAAGTGGCCACATAGCGTAACTCCGTATAAAAGAAAAAATACGTGTTTATTCACAGCTAACAAACTTACATTTGGCTGGAAGTAAAAGAGCTCTTGCATGTAAATGGGGCGACAGTGAAGTCCTCCCGACGCGTTTCGTGGTCAAAAGCACATCGTCTGGGGTCATCAGTAACCCTCAGTGCCGCCCCATTAGTGCCAATCAGTGTCCATCGCTGCAGCATACCAGTGCCTATCCGAAACCATCAATACCACCTCACCAGTGCCCTGATTATCAGTACCAATCAGTGTCCATCAGGGCAGAATATCAGTGCCTATCAATGCCCCCTCATCAGTTCCCCCGATTATCAGTGCTGCCTCATTAGTGCCAATCAGTGTCCATTAGGGCAGCATATCAGTGCCTATCCGCGCCCATCAATGCTGCCTCATCAGTACCCCTCAGTGTCACCTCATCAGTGCCCCTCAGTGTCGCCTCATCAGTGCCCTGGGGTAAATATGCACCCTAAGATACGACGGCGTAGGAGACTTACGTCGGTCGTATCTTAGCCTAATTTAAGCGTATCTGGTTTCCAGAATACGCTTAAATTTACGACGGCGTAGATTCAGAGTTACGACGGCGTCTACTGATACGCCGGCGTAACTCTCTATGAATCTAGCCCTGTGTCTATTGGTTGCAGTATGGCAGGGGCCATGCCAAAGACCCCAGACATTGGAGAAGCCCGAGGCCCTGGTATGTGGTGTGATCGGGTTCAGGAGGTCCCTGACCACACAGAGGACATATTGAAGGGGGGCGCTCCATGGTGGCACTTTGCTTTACCCATTACAGGTTCTCTTTAAATGTTTAAAGGAATGAGCATGGCGGAATTCACGGCTTACCAAACATTGGCAGCGCTTGGGGGAAAAAGGAACTTTTTCACTTTCATTCTGCCCCAGACTCGGATGAAGATTTTACAAGCTTGAGAGTTCCAAGACTTTTCTCGCTACTACACAAAGTGCGCAGTGCAGGCCTCGGGCCCCCTCCTCTCCCAGGATCGGCGCCTACGAATGTCTTTGTTTTGATGCTGTAAAACAAACCAGATGACTTCCTAATCCCTGCAGATGGAGGGGATTTGCAAACACGTCCCGGCTGGGAGCCGACAGCTCAGCCGCTACCACATGTGCAGCACCCTTCTGGATGGAGAGGAATATGGGGGGACGTGGTGATGACTATGAGGAGTGGGGGCTGGGGGGGGCCTTCCTAAACTTGGTTCCTGGTGTCACTACTGGCAGGTGACAAGGTGTCGGTGTTTTAGTAGAAATGTGTGACACACCCTCACTCCTTATCAGTGAATCGGGCCTGATTCATCAAGATACAGTATAAATAGCATGTCAGGTGCGCTAAAATAGCATACAATAATATTGGTTAAGAGATCACTTTGGAATGTCTTAAGTGCACTTTTGTGGTACTTTAAATGCTAGTCTGGGGCGTATGTGTCTCTATCAAAGAGTCCAGGAGAGAATGTTATAGCCTTAAACAACTCCAGCCCACCCCTGCTCTAAGATCACTGAGTATTAGTGGGAGGGGTGCTGTGTCTGTGCCCACCCCTGCTTAAAGTGGAGTTCCACCCATTTTTTTTATGTCTGTCTGTGCTGCATGCCCTAATCTCATAGTGTTCAGAATGGACAATTTTTATTTATTCTGTTGCTTGTAAATACCTTTATTTTGTAGTCCTTCATTACTTCCTCCCCCTTATTAGCCTAGGCTATTAAGTCACAAGGCTATTCGCAAGGGTTTCTGAGATAGGCATCATGTATCCCAGTAGTCTTTGCAAATAGCCTATTTGCATAGAGAAGGGGCGGCAACTTCCTCTGACACTCCCGTTGCTATGGAAACCTGACTGAAACCTATTACATCGCTTGTGCAGCACTGAGCATGTGCGAGATCTGCAAGGCTGAAATCCAGGAAGTCATACAGTCTGGCTTCATGATGCCCACACTTAAGATGGCCACGGTCTAGTTCTAGATTATAAACTAACTAAATGCTCTAACAACCTAACAAAACGGACCTTAGTTTACAGACTAACTTTACTAGACTGCATTAAGCTTGTGTATTACAGGGGTATTTATATTTAAAAAGTGAAATTGTGGGTGGAACTCCCCTTTAAGATTACTGATTATAAGTAGGAGGAGTGCTGTGTCTGTGTCCACCCCTGCTCTAAGATCATTGGGTGGTAGTAGGAGGTATGTTGTGTCTGCGTCCACCCCTGCTCTAAGATCATTGGGTGGTAGTAGGAGGTATGTTGTGTCTGTGCCCACCCCTGCTTTACGATCATTAAGTTGGAGGTGTGTTGTATTTGTGCCTTGCTGTAAGATCACCAAATGTAAGTGGGAGGTATGCTCCCCCTCCTCTGAAATCCTTGGGTGTTAGTGGGATGTGTGCTGTGCCTGTGCCCACCTCTCCTCTAAGAAAATTGGGTATTAGTAGGAGGTGTCCTATGTTTGCGTCCGCCTCTGCTTTAACATAATTTCAGTGTTAGTGGGAGGTGTGTTGTGTCTGTACCCACCCCTGCTGTAACATCATTGGCCCAGATTCAAGAAGCACTTGCGCCTGCGCAACCATAGGTTACGCAGCGCAAGTGCTTACTTGCTCCGGTGTAACGAGTGCTCCTGATTCAGGAACCTTGTTACACCGACTGCAGGCTAAAATCTGCGCGGCATAAGGCTCTTATGCCTCGCAGATTTTAGGCTGCATTCTTGCGGGGGCCGCTAGGGGGCGCTCCCATTGTGTATCAGCGTGTAGTATGCAAATTGCATACTACCACTGATTCACAAGCTTGTGGGGGCCCCGCGCAAGCCAGGTACGGAGTTTCCGTACGGCTACTTTTAGCGCAAGGCTGCCCCTTCTAATAGTAGGGGCAGCCAATGCTAAAGTATAGCCGGCCTTCCCGCGCCGTGAAATTTGAATTTCACGGCGTTTGCGTAAGTGAAACGTGAATGGCGCTGGACGCCATTCACATTCACTTAGAAGCAAATGACGTCCTTGCGACGTCATTTGCCGCAATGCACGTCGGGAAAGTTTCCCGACGGAGCATGCGCTGTACGCTCGGCGCGGGAGCGCGCCTAATTTAAATGATTCCCGCCCCCGGCGGGATCATTTAACTTGCGCGCGCTTACGCCGGGCAAATTTGCCGGCGCGCCCTCGCAATTCACGGAAGTAATGCTCCGTGAATCGAGGGCAGCGCAAAATATTTGCGGGGCGCAGGGCAAAATCGTTGCCCTGCTACCCCTGCAAATATCGCGCAATTCTACTTGAATCTGGGCCACTGAGTATAAGTAGGAGGAGTGTTGTGTCTGTGCCCACCCCCTGCTCTAGGATTGGTTGGTGTTAGTGGGAGGTTTGCTATGTCTGTGCCCACCTCTGCTTTAAGGTCTTTGGGTGTTAGTAGGAGGAGTGCTATGGCTGTGCCCACCCCTGCTTTAAGATCACCAGGTGTTAGTGGGAGATGTGCTGTGCCTGTGCCCACCTCTCTTCTAAGATAATTGGATATTAGTAGCAGGTCTGCTATGTCTGTGCCTGTCTCGCTTTAACATCATTTGGTGCTATGGGGAGGTGTGCTGTCTCTGTGCCCACCCCTGCTGTACCATCAATGAGTATAAGTAGGAGTGTTGTGTCTGTGCCCACCTCTGCTCAAAAACCATTGGGTGGATAATGGGAGGTGTGCTGTCTCTGTGCCCACCCCTGCTGTACCATCAATGAGTATAAGTAGGAGGAGTGTTGTGTCTGTGCCCACCTCTGCTCTAAGATCATTGGGTGATAACGGGAGGATTTCTGTATCTGTGCCCACTCCTGCTCTAAGATAATTGGGTGTTAGTGGGAGGAGTGCTATGTCTTCCACCCCCACCCCCAGATCACTGAATATAAATAGGAGGTGTGCTGTATCTGTGCCTGCCCTGATCTAAGATCATTGGGTGTTAGTGGGAGGAGTGCTGTGTCTGTGCCCACTCCTGCTCTAGGGCCACTGGGTGTTTGCAGGTGTGCTGTGTCTGTGCCTGCCCCTGCTTTAAGTATTCTTGATATTGGATATGGGTAGGGAAAGATGTGCCAGTGTTTCATCGGGGAGACTTGCCTCCACTATCAATCCCAGAAACACAACAGGAAGTGAAAGGAAATCTCTCCAAAGTGAGCTGTCATTAGTGTTCCCATTGGAAGATATCCCCTCATCTCCTGTTCCAGTGACAACTGTTAATTTTTCAATTGTCAGTCCCTCTCCAGACAAATACAAATGGCGACTTTCTTCAGCTGGGACACAAACAGCAGTGCAAACCTTACAGGGGTTCTAACCCTTCTCCACTCCAATCCAAAGCTTTTGAATAAGAAGATATACTTTTAAAAGACCTTCAGGGGTTAAGATATTCCTTTACAACTTTTGTGGCTCCAGCTGTTGTGGAACTACAAGTCCCAGCATGGCCTGACCTCTGCCGGGAAATGTCCGATCTCATGTCAATCATGCAGAAAATGTCGCTCCTGCACTTCAAACACTCGTTCTTACTCATTCTGGGCCAGATTCACAGAAAAAGTACGCCGGAGTATCTGCTGATACTCCGGCGTACTTTCAAATTTGCCGCGTCGTATCTTTATTTGTAATTCACAAACAAAGATACGACGGCTTTTGGCTAAGATCCGACAGGGGTACAGCTTTGGATCTTAGGATGCAATACTTCGGCGACCGCTGGGTGGAGTTCGCGTCGTTTTCCGCGTCGGGTATGCAAATTAGCTGATTACGGCGATCCACGAAGGTACGCGCGTTCGTCGCATTCTCTTACGTCGTCGCTAGTCGGTTTTTCCCGTCGTAAACATAAGCCTGCTTTTTCATGGCTTACATTTAGACCAGCCATGTTAAAGTATGGCCGTCGTTCCCGCATCGAATTTGACATTTTTTTTTTTTGCGTAAGACGTCCGGGAATACAAAAGTACGTTACGCAGGTCGCCGTTCAAAAAACACGTCGGGGCGCCGTAATTTCGCGCAAAGCACGGCGGGAAATTTTCTAACGGAGCATGCGCAGAACGTTCAGCGCGGGAACACGCCTAATTTAAATGGCACACGCCCCCATTTGAATTGGGCGGGCTTGCGCCGTACGTCTCTACGCTACGCCGCCGCAAGTTTACAGGCAAGTGCTTTGTGAATCAAGCACTTACACCGAAAACTTGCGGCGGCGTAACGTAAAGGGGATAAGTTACGCCGCCGTAATTATTCGTGAATCTGGCCCTCTGTGCTCAAATCTCACTCCTATCTCAGAGGAAATGGCCAGTCTGAGACTGAAATGGGGACACTGATGAAAGGTCACGTGACCGCCCGCAGTCGGGGAGGGGGGTCCCTTTAAACTTCCCCCACCTGCTGTTACCAGAATGAAAACTCCCGTGGGCCGTCCTCAGGGACGCCGCAGGCTGCAGGATAAGTTGGGCATCTGGAGAGGTGCCATTCCTAATGACGGGCTGGTACCGGGGGGGGCAGGGGAGGCATCTGGGCAGACGCAGCACTCAGTAATTAGGTCCCAGTGGAAATCTTTACAAGACAGAATCACGAGCTCGGGAATTCCAGAGAAAGCTGAATCTGCGGAGCTCCACCTGTACAGGAAGGAGGGCTGAATTATTAGGACTGGAACATGACAGCTAGGAGAAAGGTGCAACCACTGCCATGGGAAACAAGGAAATGGAAAGCACCGGGCCCAGATCCCAGCAGGGCTCATAAGGCCGTATATCCCCCCAGCCTGCCCCCGCCCCCCATGTGTCCCTTCCAGGCGTCCGCAATCCTCCCACAAGTCAAAAATATACTGCATGGTCCTGTAGACTCCACCCAAAAATGGGGACATTAGAGTGTAAGCTCCTCTGGTTCAGGGACTGGTGTGATTGGCTCAGTGTTCTCTGTACAGCACTACGACATATGTCAGAGCTATATAGATGTAGGATATTAGAGTGTACATTTTTCTTTATTAAAAAACCTTACAAACATACAACCTAATAAAAACATTGGCCCGGATTCACAAAGCACTTGTGCCGACGTATCTCGAGATACGCCGCGTAAGTATAACTATGCGCCGTCGTATCTGTGCGCCGTGCCCACAATCTGAGATACGCCTAAAAATAGGGGGCCAGATTCTCATAGAATCGGCGGCGGCGTAGTGTAAGCCATTTACACCACGCCAACGCAACTTACTGGAGCAAGTGCCGTATTCTCCAAGCACTTGCTCCGTAATTTGCGGCGGCGTAGTGTAAATGGCCCGGCGTATGGGCGGGTAATTCAAAGGGTGCGGCTTGTATTCAAATTAAGCACGCCCCCGCGCCGATCGAACTGCGCATGCGCCGGGCGGAAAAATAGCCCAGTGCGCAAGCTCCAGCTCAGCGTCATCAACAAAGGGTGTGTTCCAGGATCAACAGAGGGTATGTTCCAGGATCAACAGAGGGTATGTTCCAGGATCAACAGAGGGTGTGTTACAGGATCAACAGAGGGTGTGTTCCAGGATCAACAGAGGGTGTGTTCCAGGATCAACAGAGGGTGCGTTCCAGGATCAACAGAGGGTGTGTTCCAGGATTACCAGCGGGTGTGTTCCAGCATCACCAGCTAGTGTGATACAGGATCAACAGAGGGTGTGTTCCAGGATCAACAGAGGGTGTGTTCCAGGATCAACAGAGGGTGCGTTCCAGGATCAACAGAGGGTGCGTTCCAGGATCAACAGAGGGTGTGTTCCAGGATTACCAGCGGGTGTGTTCCAGCATCACCAGCTAGTGTGTTCCAGGATCAACAGAGGGTGCGTTCCAGGATCAACACAGGGTATGTCCCAGGATTACCAGCGGGTGTGTTCCAGGATCACCAGCTGGTATGTTCCAGGATAACCAGCGGGTGCGTTCCAGGATTACCAGCTGGTGTGTTCCAGGATCACCAGCTGGTATGTTCCAGGATTACCAGCGGGTGTGTTCCAAGATCACCAGCAGGTGCGTTCCAGGATTAACAGCAGTGTGTTCCAGGATCACTGCAGGTATGTTCCAGGATCACCTGATAAAAGGAGTGGGGAGGATGGGTAGAGTACAGAAATAATGGCTGAATATTAAAGTGAAATCCTGAACAGGTAGTCTATGCATCCTGTATGTATCTCAAGGCACAATAGGAAAAAAACAGCAAATAGAATTTAGACTCTTACTGCTAGATTCCCTTTAAAATCTCTCTGATATCATTTCTTACGCTGGAACATTTCCGTCTCAGGGGGGGCTGACACTTTGGTGCCCAAGTTTTCCACTAGGCATGGCGCGCTCTCACCCTGGAAATCCCCACAGATCAGTATCCACTGTGTACAAACCACAACTTTATACGTTACCATAACATTTATCATGGAACAAAATCACGATGGAATAACTGTAATGTTCACTGCCGATGTTGAACTACAAGTCCCAGCATGTCATGCCAGCCAGCAGATATGAATGGGACTTGTGGTTCTGAATAGCTGATTCCTGGATGTATGAGGTCCCCAATATCTGCAGATTATGGGGGGGGGGGGGGGGGTACTAAAGGGAAATAGACTGCACTAATTAGCTCCGGTGCTTAGTGAATGTGGTAAAGCTCTGCCGATTTCCATCATCCAATCATGTGCAAGCAAAAATCCTGGCCCGGATTCAGAGAGCAATTGCGCCTGCGTAACCATAGTTACGCAGCGCAATTGCTGACTTGCTCCGGCGTTACGAATGCTCCTGATTCAGGAACATCGTAACGCCGACTGCAGCCTAAAATCTGCGTGGCATAAGGCTCTTATGCCCGCATATCTAGGCTGCATTCTTGCGTTGGCCGCTAGGGGGCGCTCCCATTGTGCTCAGCGTATAGTATGCAAATTGCATACTAACACCGATTCACAATGTTGCGCGGGCCCTGCGTACGCAAGTTACGGAGTTTCCGTACGGCGTCTTTAGCGTAAGGCTGCCCCTTCTAATAGTAGGGGCAGCCAATGCTAAAGTATACCCGCCGTTCCCGCGTCGTGAAATTTGAATTTCACGTCGTTTGCGTAAGTGATTCGCGAATGGCGCTGGACGCCATTCACGTTCACTTTGAAGCAAATGACGTCCTTGCGACGTCATTTGCCGCAATGCACGTCGGGAAAGTTTCCCGACGGCGCATGCGCTTTACGATCGGCGCGGGAACGCGCCTAATTTAAATGATTCCCGCCCCCTGCGGGATCATTTAAATTGCGCGCGCTTACGCCGGGCAATTTTGCCGGCGCGCCCTCGCAATTTACGGAGCTACTGCTCCGTGAATCGAGGGCAGTGGCGCAAATTTGCGGGGGCGCAGGGCAAAATCGTTGCCCTGTGCCTCCGTAATTTATGCGCAAATCTTACTGAATCCGTGCCCCTGTTTTTTTTATTTTCCTTGCAGTTGATTGGATATTCTTTACAAAGTGAAGCTCTGCCACGTTCACTAAGCTCTGGGGAAAATAAGTGCACAATCTATTTGCCTTTGGTAAATCCCCCCCCGTTAAGTCACATTCAGTGACTGTGAGCCACATTAAGTGGACCTGTCAGTAATTTTCAAAGTCAAAATTTAATTCCAGGTTATACTACTACAAATTAGGGGTGCAACGGATCGTCATTGATCCGTGATCCGAACGGGTCAACGTCCGCGGATCGCCACACCGCGTGACCCGCGGATTGAGCCCATAGGAAATGTCGAGGCTTTGGCCTAGCACCAGAGTGGCGGCCATCTTGGTACACCCGGTGGCAGCCTAGGTGAGCTTCCCAGAGCGGCGTTGACTGTTGAGATGTGGACATTACAGTGGGGGGGAGATGACGCAGACATTACAGTGGGGGAGATGACGCAGACATTACAGTGGGGGAGATGACGTGGACATTACAGTGGGGGGGAGATGACGCAGGCATTACAGTGGGGGGAGATGACGCAGACATTACAGTGGGGGGGAGATGACGCAGACATTACAGTGGGGGGGAGATGACGCAGACATTACAGTGGGGGGGAGATAACGCAGACATTACAGTGGGGGGGAGATAACGCAGACATTACAGTGGGGGGGGATGACGCAGACATTACAGTGGGGGGGAGATGACTGGGACATGACAGTGGGGGGGAGATGATGCAGATATTACAGTGGGGGGAGATGTGGACATTACAGTGGGGGGGGGGTGACGCAGACATTACAGTGGGGGGGAGATGACTGGGACATTACAGTGGGGGAGATGATGCGGACATTACAGTGGGGGAGATGTGGACATTACAGTGGGGGGGAGATGACTGGGACATTACAGTGGGGGGGGGGGGTGACTGGGACATTACAGTGGGGGGAGATGACGCAGACATTACAGTGGGGGGGAGATGACTGGGACATTACAGTGGGGGGGGGATGACGCAGACATTACAGTGGGGGGGAGATGACTGGGACATTACAGTGGGGGGGGGGGTGACTGGGACATTACAGTGGGGGGAGATGTGGACATTACAGTGGGGACTATATATGGTGGTGATCCGAATAATGATCCGATCCGTGGCTCTGATCCGAGGAACGATCCGAACCGTGAGTTTTTTGATCCGTTGCACCCCTACTACAAACTAATGCAGAAAAGTACAAAGAAAGTACAAAGGAAGGGGGTATGTAGGAAGCTGGCGTAAGGCATCATGCCTATTTGAAAATCTATAATTTGGCAGATTTTCAAACAGAGAACTGAGCACACGCAAAGAGGCAGCTGGGGCCGTCTTTAAAGACACATGTGGCACCCGAGCAACTGGCAAAGGAAATGCTCAGCTTTGCGGCTCTTTTCACCAAATCCGTCCAAATGACTAAACTGCCCATCTGTTCCTTCTCACCCAGCGAACCTGCCGGGGTCCAAATAAACAAAGCTGATCCGACTGTACTCGGCAGCACCAATATGTCAGGGACTCCGTCCAGTCCTCATACAAGATGTCCGCTAGCATACCAAACATGGTGCGCCATCTGCGGTGCCACACTACCCGCGAGAGGCGCTCTGCACAGAGGCGAGCACATTTCATGCAGAAATCCAGCATTTCGAGTCTTCTGTCTTTTGTGAGAAAATTATATAAACTACAAAAGCCCGGGCTCCTGAATTTTTTATTTAAAATGTGTATAAACTGCACTGACGCATGGCTCCGCCCACTATCCTAAAGTAAGGGGTGTGGGGATATATATATATATATAGGTAGGTATTTAGATTTTTTTTTTTAAGAAGGCTCTACTGTGCACCACACTGGGTCATTGGAGGTTTGCTCATTTCTTTTGCCGGGGCAGGGGGCAGAATCCACTGAGGAATAGAAAGTCCAGTGTTTACAGGGGTGTACTTGAGGCTGTGTGGGTGCACAGGAGTCATTGAGGGGCACAGGGGTGCACTGGAAGCACAGTGTTATGCAAGGTGCACTTGGAGCCACAGACGCGCACTGGAGACATGGTGGAGCATAGGAGTGCACAGGAGAAATATTGGAGCACATGGGGTGTACTAGAGACATAGTGGAGCAAAGAGGTGCACAGGAGACAACGTGGAGCACAAGGGTGTACTAGAGACATGGTGGCGCAAAGAGGTGCACATGGGTGCACTAGAGACACGGTACAGAACAGGGATGCACAGGAGACGTGGCGGAGCATAAGGGTGCACAGGAGACAAAGTGGAGAGCAGAGGTGTACAGGAGACACAGTAGTGCACAGAGGTGTACAGGAGACACAGTGGAGCGCAGGGGTGTACAGGAGACACAGTGGTGCACAGAGGTGTACAGGAGACACAGTGGTGCACAGAGGTGTACAGGAGACACAGTGGTACACAGAGGTGTACAGGAGACACAGTGGTGGGCAGAGGTGTACAGGAGACACAGTGGTGCACAGAGGTGTACAGGAGACACAGTGGTGGGCAGAGGTGTACAGGAGACACAGTGGTGCACAGAGGTGTACAGGAGACACAGTGGTGGGCAGAGGTGTACAGGAGACACAGTGGTGCGCAGAGGTGTACAGGAGACACAGTGGTGCGCAGAGGTGTACAGGAGACACAGTGGAGCACAGAGGTGTACAGGAGACACAGTGGAGAACAGGGGTGCACTGGAGACACGGTAGAGCACAGGAATGAACTGAAGATGCGGTGAAGCACAGGGATGTACTGGAGAGATGGAGGAGCATAGGGGTGCCCAGGAGACAAAGTGGAGCACAGAGGTGCACAGGAGGCACATTGGAGCACAGAGGCGTACAGGAGACACAGTAGAACACAGGGGTGCACTAGAGACACGGTGGATCACAAGAGACACAGTGAAGCACAAGAGACGCAGTGGAGCACAGAGGTTTACTAGGGACACAGTGGATCACAGGGACACACAGTAGATATGGTGGAGCATAGGAGCACACAGTGGAACATAGGGGTGCACTTTAGACACAGTTGAGCACAGGGGTACATTGGAGACATGGTAGAGCACAGAGAAGCACTGGAGACACAGCAAAGCACAGGGGAGCACTGGAGACATGGTGGAGCACAGGAGACAAGGCAGAGCACAGGGGAGCACTGGAGAGACGGAATAGCACAGGGGAGCACTGGAGACACAGCAGAGCACAGGGGAGGGAGCACTGGAGACACGGCAGAGCACAGGGGAGCACTGGAGACACAGCAGAGCACAGGGGAGCACTGGAGACATGGTGGAGCACAGGAGACAAGGCAGAGCACAGGGGAGCACTGGAGAGACGGCATAGCACAGGGGAGCACTGGAGACACAGCAGAGCACAGGGGAGCACTGGAGACACAGCAGAGCACAGGGGAGCACTGGAGACACGGCAGAGCACAGGGGAGCACTGGAGACACGACGGGGCACACTGGAAACACAATGGAGCACAGAGGTATCAGAGACAGGGAAGCGTTAGAGCACACAAAGAGGCTGAGGTACTTGTGGACACAGGTAAATGGGGAAGCACAGAGGTGGTACAATGGCCCTGGAGAGGGCTGAGACACGGGGGGCAGAGAGCAGACAGCAGCACGGGCAGGGCAGGAGTCTCGGCTTGGCCATAAAAAGGCATTATTTAAACATCAAACCACGCACTGCCTAAACACCAATCAGGAGAATTGTCTCCTGATTGGTAGTGGGGGGGGGGGGGGGGGCTCCTTACTCCATAAAAGCCATGGCTGGCAAGCACTACACTGATGATGATGGCCAACAAGCCTGGAACAGTAGTATGTAGTTTGAATCAATTTAACCCGTAACTGTGTTTTAACCCAGCAGCAGTTATGAATTTACGGGGGGCTCTGGCGCATAAAGGAATGACCTCAATGGCTCCGCCCACTATCCTAAAATGAGGAATAAGCCCCTTGTCTGTAGGATGTGTGATGGAGAAGGACTTGTAGACATCTTGGGCCAGATTCTTGTATAATCTGCGGCGGCGTAGCGTAAGCCATTTACACTACGCCGCCGCAAATTACTGGAGCAAGTGCCGTATTCTCCAAGCACTTGCTCCGTAATTTGCGGCGACGTAGTGTAAATGGCCCGGCGTAAGGCCGCGTAATTCAAAGGGGGCGGCTTGTATTTAAATTAAGCGCGCCCCCGCGCCGATCGAACTGCGCATGCGCCGGGCTGAAAAATAGCCCAGTGCGCATGCTCCAGCTCACGACGGAAAACGTCAATGACGCCGACGTGAGCGTCATTGACGTAAACTCGTATTCGCGGACGACTTAGGAAAACGACGGAAAAACCAGACGCGGACCCGACGCCATACTTAACATGGCATACGACGGACCTTCGTAAACTTGCCCCTCATATAGCAGGGGCAAGTTTACGCTTACGTAAACGTCGTAAATTCACTGCGTCGTCCGCGCGTACGTTCGGGAATCTCGCGTAAATAGCTAATTTGCATAGACGACGGGGAAAACGACGAGGCGACACCTAGCGGCGGGAAAAAAAATTGCATTTAAGATCTGACAGCGTAAGAGCCTTACGCCTGTCAGATCTAAGGGATATCTATGCGTAACTGATTCTAAGGCCCCATACACACGATAGAATCCATCCGCTGAAAAATCCCAGCGAAAGGGTTTCAGCGGATAGATTCTATGGTGTGTACAATCCAGCGGATCTGTTTCCGCGGATATTTATCCCATGCGATGGATTTCCAGCAGATAAATATTTGAAGACATGTCTTCAAATCTATCCGCTGGAATCCATCCCAACGGATTGATCCGCTGGTCTGTACAGACTCACCGGATACATCCGTCCAAAGGGATCCCCCGCATGCATCCTAATGATTCGACGCATGCGTGGAATTCCTTATATGACTGCGTCACGCACATCGCCGCGTCATCATCGCGGCGACGGCGCGACACGTCATCGCCAGAGGATTTCGGCGCGGATTTCGATTCGATGGTGAGTACACTCCATCGCATCAAAATCCGCGCAAATCCTCAAGAGGATTTATCCGTGGAAACGGTCCGCTGGACCGTATCCGCGGATAAATCCTCCCGTGTGTACGGGGCCTAAGAATCAATTGCATAGATAGGCCGGGCCAAATTAGGACTTACGACGGCGCAAATGGCGTTGCGCCGTCGTAAGCCTTTTAAGAATCTGGCCCCTTCTGTTTTAGGAAGATTCTGCGATGTCTCACTATAGTGGAGTCAAATTATACGGAAGAGAAGGGAAGCCCACATTCCACTGAGCTCACTATACACAGTCTCCGCTGACTCATTTGCCAGTTATGTCTCCGACATATGCTGTGGCCGCACAGTAATTGGCGCTCGGTGTATGGAGCCACACAACTGACTCAGACATGTGGAGAGACCATTTTTTAACCGCGGTGACCCGGTGAAAGCGTCCAACTCTGCGGACGGAACTTTATGTACGGTCTCCGACGTTCATTCATGAACGTGTGTACCATGTATGCAGAATCATGAACTATATCTCCTTAAGAAGCCGTGATTTTATTGGCTGAGGCCCTTTTTGTGCTGGCAACACATGAAACCATGGAGCTCTGACTAGGGTTGTCCTGATACCACTTTTTTAAGACCGAGTACAAGTACTGATACTTTTTTTCAAGTACTCACCGATACTTTTTTTTAACGTCACATGACATTGCTTTTTTTTTTGTGGGTTTTTTTTACAATTTTTTTTCATATTTTTTACAATTTTTTCTTTTTTTTACAATGCTTTCTTTTTTTTTTCTGTGTGTTTATTTTAATTTTTTTTTTTTTACAATAATTAGATTTTTTAATTAATTATTGCAATACTTTTTTTTTTTAATCAGCCCTGTTGGGGGGCTTTGGTGAGATGTCAGGGATCTTAACAGACCCATGATATCTCCCCCTTGAGACAAAGAAAGAGACTTTCCCAGTCCCTTTCTCTGCAGCCTCCGCTGCACTGAAAATGAATGGAGAGAAGACAGCGGCTCCTCTCCATTCATAAACTGAAACATCGTAATCACAGGAGGTTACAATGTTGTGTTATCTGAATGATCACTGACTCTGTTCATTCAGAAAAGGAAGGAGGACATGGAGAGGGACAGCAGAACAGAGGGGGACACGGAGGAAAACTGGAGGGGGACAGCAGCAGAACGTAGTGGAACAGCAGCAGAACGGAGGGGGGGACAGCAGCAGAACGGAGGGGGTACAGCAGCAGAACGGAGGGGGTACAACAGCAGAACGGAGGGGGTACAACAGCAGAACGGAGGGGGACAGCAGCAGAACAGAGGGGGACAGCAGCAGAACGGAGGTGGACAGCAGAAGGACGGAGGGGAACAGCAGCAGAACGGAGGGGGGACAGCAAGCAGAACGGAGGGGGGACAGCAAGCAGAACGGAGGGGGACAGCAGCAGAACGGAGGGGGGACAGCAGAAGGACAGAGGGGGACAGCAGCAGAACGGAGGGGGGACAGCAGCAGAACGGAGGTGGACAGCAGAAGGACAGAGGGGGACAGCAGCAGAACGGAGGGGGACAGCAGAAGGACGGAGGGGAACAGCAGCAGAACGGAGGGGGACAGCAGCAGAACAGAGGTGGACAGCAGAAGGATGGAGGGGGACAGCAGCAGAACGGAGGTGGACAGCAGAAGGATGGAGGGGGACAGCAGCAGAACGGAGGTGGACAGCAGAATGGAGGGGAACAACAGCAGAACGGAGGTGGACAGCAGAAGGACAGAGGGGAACAGCAGCAGAACGGAGGGGGACAGCAGCAGTAATAATCTGCCTTACCACAGCAGACAATAGCACGTGACATGACGGGCGTTATCACGCCTAAGCACCATAATGAACATGACCTAAAACTGCATGACGCCAGAACGGTAACCTATAGAGAATAAACAGGGCCCTGAGATGTTCTTAAATTGATTCTAATAGGTAGATTCAGGTACACTGGCATAAAGTTAGGGCGGCGTAGCGTAGCCTGTCTAGGCTACGCCGCCGTAAATTAGCTAGGCTAGTAATGATTCTCTATATACTTGCCTGCTAATATACGGCGGCGTAGCCTAAAACGAGCGGGCGTAAGGGCGCCGAATTCAAATGGGTTGGGGGGGGGGCGTGTTTAATGGTAATGAGGCTTGACCTCAAGTTTTTGACGTTTTTTTTACACTGCGCATGCGCCGGGCGCCTACATTTCCCAGTGCGCATTGCGGCTAAGTACGCCATACGGGTCTATTGATTTCGACGTGGACGTAAACGACGTAACTCCCGATTCGCGGACGACATACGCAAACGACGTAAAAAATTTGAACCTTGCAGCGGGAACAGCGGCCATACTTTAACATTGTTATTCCACCCAATAGGTGGAATAACTTTAGGCCTGAAAAGGCCTTACGGAAACGGCGTAAATCGACTGCGGCGGCCGGGCGTACGTTCGTGAATCGGCGTACAAACTAATTTACATAATCTACGCCGGCCGCAATGGAAGCGCCACCTAGCGGCCATCCGAAAAATTGGAATCTAAGATAGGACGGCGCAAGCCGTCCTATCTTAGATATGTTTAAGCGTATCTCTGTTTGAGCATACACATAAACATACGGCGGCGTAGATTCTGAGTTAGGCCGGCTTATCTACTGATAAGCCGGCCTAACTCTTACTGAATCTACCTAAAAATGTGTTAGTCAGCAAACTAAGCCGCTGAACAAGCTGCGTAGAGTGTCAGCTCTTCAGTCCAGCACCAGGCCTGGTATGTAAGCTCGCTCAATCACCTGCTAATGGAAAGAGGAAATGGTTCTGCCAAAAGACCAGCACGTGCGGGAGCCACATGGGGCAAATCCATGGGAACATGTCCAGCCTGCACACCTGTGGTGCCCCTTCCCGCTGAGTGCCCGTCCAAGATGGGCTGGCACACATCACCCAGCTTATTATGGAATTACAGACTGCATAGCACACATGTTGTTTATGCCAGGGCAAAGCTGGCAAGGGGCATCACTTATGTGTTGGCCAACAGAAGGGGGAGGGGGCACCTGATTGCGGGCTTATTACAGAGGAAAAATAATAACCGACCAAGGCTGCAAAATCCATTCCGGCCAATCACGTCATCCCGGGAAAGTGCTCAGCCAGGAGATGTTTAGGAGGGCTAAAGGCATTGGGGTAGATTCAGGTACAGCTGCGCGCTCCTTACGGAGGCGCAGTGTACCCTTTTTACCCTGCGCCTACGCAAATTATTTGCGCTACGCTTCATTCATGAAGCATTAGCCACGTAATTTGCGTGGGCGCTCTTCAAAAATGCCCTGCGTAAGGGCGCCTAATGTAAATGATCCCGTAGGGGGCGGGAATCATTTAAATTAGGCGCGTTCCCGCGCCGAGCGTAGAGCGCATGCTCTGTCGGGAAACTTTCCCGACGTGCATTGCGGTAAATGACGTCGCAAGGACGTCATTTGCTTCAAAGTGAACGTGAATGGCGTCCAGCGCCATTCACGATTCATTTACGCAAACGACGTAAATTTCAAATTTCGCGACGCGGGAACGACGGGTATACGTAGCATTGGCTGCCCCTGCTAATAGCAGGGGCAGCCTAACGCAAAAACCGACGTATGCAAACGACGTAAACTGCTTACGCAGGGCTCGCTTAACGTTGTGAATCGGCGTTAGTATGCAATTTGCATACTATACGCTGACCACAACGGGAACGCCACCTAGCGGCCAACGTAAGAATGCAGCCTAAGATATGAGGGCATAAGAGCCTTATGCCACGCATATCTTAGGCTGTAGTCGGCGTAACGAGCTCTCTGAATCAGGAGAACTAGTTACGCCGGGGCAAGTAAGCAATTGCGCTGCGTAACTATGGTTACGCAAACGCAATTGCTACCTGAATCTACCCCAGTGTCATGTATTTATACCAAGCTCGGGTAAACATTTGAAAGGTGCCAAATGTGACACTGGAGGGGGGAGGAATCCGAAAAGCGGAAGTTACATTTTTGGGTGGATTTAAATTAACCAAAACTATGCAATTAAAGGGCCGGCCCAACCAGCCCATTAAATCTGCATCCAATCGGGCAAATCCTCGCTCTACCTAGCTGTTGGCAGATCTAAAGGAAATTGTACAATCAGATTGCTATGTATATGGCCACGGTTAGAGTGACGCTGACTTCAGCAGTGTGACAGTACAGCAGAACAAACAAAGCTTTATTGAGCCGGAGTGACAGAGACCTCTGCAGCAAGGTGAGGCACCTCGGCGGTTCCATCTGATTGGGGACTTGCCAAACAGCCGCCGCCAAGAACCGCCGCAGCCTCCGCTCCAGAACGGGGGGGATTTTCCTGTTTCTCCTCGGCCGTAGTGAGCGTTACATCCCTGCAGGAAAAGCCGATCTCTCTTCCCATATTCTGCCCAAACCACTGAGATTCAAAGTGGAAAAACAACTTCTCGTTAAAGAGACGGCGAGTTCAACTAGTTAAAGAAGAACTCCGCTCTAGAGAGAAATGAGGCCAGTGGCAAAGGAAACCATAGTCTAAGAGGCAGCGGGTTCAACTCACGAGCACTGTGAAAACCCTGCTGAATACCGCTACATTGTATCAGGTAGGACTCATACTCAAGAGGATTGCAGAGATGTTTCTGCGTCAAATTAGCATTTCTCCCATTGATTTCCCTCGCTGCTCCTGGTGGCGGCACGTTGGGGACGCCGGCGCTGCGTTTGCTATTGTGTGATAATGAAGCCGCCAACGCTTTGTGCTTTCGGGATTATAGATCGCATTTATGAAAGTCGCAGCCCGCGGAGATTAATCACTTCTTTATAAACGCGCTCCGCCATCTGGAACGCCGCGCAATTCATCACAATAAAAAAGTCTTGCTGCTTCGCAAGGGATTCTGATGCCGTTCCTTCCAGAAATCCTCAGGCGGAAATTATCTCAGTAATGAGGGTCATGTGACAGGAGGGCGAAGTCCTACATCCAATCACAAGGGACCGCCATGACTAACACTGCGCTCTACAAGACTCTGAATATCCAATCACAGAGGAGACCAAAATCAACCTACATTGAGATACATACAGATACTGAGAATTACACCCAGAGCACTATATACAAGAGAAGTAGTACTGTGCAGAGTCCATACATACAGATTGGGGGCCAGATTCACAGAGAACTTACGCCGACGTATCTGTTGATACGCCGCGTAAGTTCTAGGATGCGCTGTCGTATCTATGAGCCGTATTCACAGTACAAGATACGCCTGAATTTTGGCTTCCTAAGACCAACGTAAGTCTCCTACGCCGTCGTATCTTGGGTGCATATTTACGCTGGTCGCTAGGGGCGCTTCCGTTGATTTACGCGTCTAATATGTAAATGACCTAGATACGCCGATTCACGAACGTACTTGCGCCCGTCGCAGTAAGCTACGCCGTTTACGTAAGGCGTGCGTCCGGCGTAAGTTTACCCCTCATAAAGCAGGGGTAAGTCATGTTAAGGTATGGGTGCGGGAACAGCGTCGTATTTTACGTCGTTTACGTAAGTCGTACGTGAATGGGGCTGGGCGTAAGTGACGTTCACGTCGTACGCATTGAGCCGTCGTATCTTAGGGAGTATATGCGACGTGATTCTGAGCATGCGCGCACAAGCGCCGTTCGTACGGCCATGCATTTACATGGGGTCACGACTCATTTTAATACAACACGCCCACTACCTGCCTACTTTGAATTAGGCGGGCTTACACCGGCCTATTTACGTTACGCTGGCGTAAATATAGGAGCAAGTGCTTTGTGAATACTCTGCTTGCCTCTCAATGTTACGTCGGCGTAGCGCATATAAGATGCGCTACGCCGGCTCAAAGATGCGCCGATGTACCTGAATCTGGCCCTAAGTACAGATACTGAGAAGTGGAGGATAATGAAGTCACACTATGCGGCGGGCGTGTTTCCTGCGTGTTTCGTGCGTGTTTCATGCGTGTTTGCTCTCAGTGACTGTCAGCTCCTGGCCCGGCCAGCTCTCTGTCTGTAGGGGAATAATAGCACTCAGAGGGTCCCCCCGGCACACAAAGGGCCTCTGTTTGGGGGGAACTCGGGTCGCCATCTCAGGACAATGACATCAGGACACTGCCATGAATAGACGGGTCTGTTTCCCTGAAATCTCCCCTCAAGGACCTGTTTGTTCCTCCAGGCCGCGCCGCAGTCATATTTCACAATCACCTCAGAGCACGGCATGCAGAATGTATAGACAGCACATCACACCTATGAGCCGACCCCCCCCCCCCCCCCCCCCGGAACCCCTGCTGCGCCAGACCGCCATGAGCGTCCCCTGAGCGTCCAATACAACTCTGCTTGTGCTAAAAACAATTACCAGCAATGTATAAACCAATAAAATCTCATCTGACCTCACAGCACATCATCTCTGAGGCACTGGATGGGGGATTCTGAGGAAAACCACCAAATGTCACTTTTACGGCTGCTTCGCACCACGAAAACGCACGCCAGACCCGTTCCTGGATGCGTTTCTGCATGCGCATTTTTAACGTGTTTCGGCGCATTCCAGATGCTTTTTTTTCCTGCATCTGCAGGCATCACCCCCCGGTAGAAACACTTTAATCAAAGGTGTGCAGGTACGTGATGAAATTCAATAAAATCGTGATGAAATTCAATAAAATGAAAGGAGCGAGCCAGGCCAGGCTGGGCCTTATTATTATTATTATTATTATACAGAATTTATATAGCGCCAACAGTTTACACAGCGCTTTACAATATAAAAGGGAGACAATACAGTTACAATACAATAAAATACAAGAGGATTAAAAGGTCCCTGCTCAGAAGAGCTTACAATCTAATAGGGTGGGGCAGGTGGTGATGGGGCACTATTCCTCCCAATGATGAGGCACTATTCCTCTCATTGATGCCAATGATGGGGCACTTTCCCTCCCAATTTTTTTTACTCCCACTGACCACCAAGCCTACGGCATTATTTACTCCCACTGATTTTCCACTTCCATTGGCCACAGTCTGGCCCCCCTAAGGTTTGAATAGCAGTAAACTGACCCTTTGTTTGAAAAAGTTTGGAGACCCCCGTTTTTTTAAAGCCTGTGGTATGTGAAACACACTCAGGCCTCGTACACACGACCGAGTTTCTCGGCAAAAACCAGCAAGAAACTTGCTGGGAGATATTTTTTGCCGAGGAAACCGGTCGTGTGTACATTTTCGTCGAGAAAACTGTCAAGAAACTCGACGAGCCAATAAGAGAGCATGTTCTCTATTTCCTTGACGGGAATGGAGAAAATTGGCTTGTCGAGTTCCTCGACAGCCTAACAAGGAACTCGACGAGGAAAACGATGTGTTTCGCCCGTCGAGTTCCTCAGTCGTGTGTACGGGGCTTCAGACTAACACCCAGTGCAAAAAAAAAGTGCACACACAAAACATGAGAACACAAAAAAGTGCACCGGGTGTACACACGGACCTCCACCGAAGAGGAAGGACCCTTACCCTGATCCCCTGGGGTGCAAGGCTCCTGACGGGGACTGAGGAACTCACTGGCCCACCGAGCCGAAACAGATCAGCCCCAAGTACTAGGTGGGGCTCCCCCAAAGGGACTCCCCATGAGAGAGGGCGAACCAAGCCAGAAGGCCATATCCACACCCTCCCAAGACTTTCAGGGCAGGCCCGAGGAACTACACCAGGGGTCTCAAACTGGTGGCCCTCCAGCTGTTGTGAAACTACAAGTCCCATCAGGTAGGGCTGGGCGATTTGAATCAAGATTTGAATCAAGTTTTTTTTTCCTGATGAACACCCCGCCGGCAGGAGTTTTTAGGCGAGGCCGCGGCTTCGGCCTAGTCCACTGCGATCCTGGGAAAAGGCAGCAGACTAGGCCGAAGCCGCGGCCTCGCCTAAAAAATCCTGCCCGCAGCTCACCGTGATCCTGGGAAAAGGTTACAGAGACTGATGTGACTAGCTCAGTGTTGTCTGTACAGCACTGCGGTATATGTCAGCGCTATATAAATGTATAATAATAATAGTGTGTGATGGGGGAGGGGCATTAGAGTGTAAGCTCTTCTGGTACAGAGACTGATGTGACTGGCTCAGTGTTGTCTGTACAGCACTGCGGTATATGTCAGTGCTATATAAATGTACGATAATAAAAGGCCCAGATTCTGAAAGGGCTTACGACGGCGCAACGCCATGTGCGCCGCTGTAAGTCCTAATCTGGGCCGTCGTATCTATGCGACTGATTCTTAGAATCAGTTACGCATAGATATCCATTAGATCCGACAGGCGTAAGGCTCTTACGCTGTCGGATCTTAAATGCAATTTTTTTTTTCCGCTTCCGTAGTTTTCCCGATCGAGTATGCAAATTAGCAAAATACGCGAATCCCCGAACGTACGCGCGGTCGACGCAGTGAAGATACAACGTTTACGTTAGATTTGCGACGCGTAAAGTTGCCCCTGCTATATGAGGGGCAACCAATGTTAAGTATGGCCGTCGTTCCCGTGTCAAAATTTTAAAATTTACGTTGTTTGCGTAAGTCGTCCGTGAATGGGGATGAACGCCATTTACGTTCACGTCGAAACCAATGACGTCCTTGCGACATCATTTAGCACAATGCACGTCGGGAAATTTTAGGGACGGCGCATGCGCAGTACGTTCGGCGCGGGAACGCGCCTGATTTAAATGATCCACGCCCCCTACCCGGATCATTTGAATTAGGCGGGCTTGCGCCGGGGGATTTACGCTACGCCACCGCAACTATACAGGCAAGTGCTTTGTGAATCAAGCACTTGCCCGTAAAACTTGCGGCGGCGTAACGTAAATGAGATACGTTACACCGCGGCGATCTACGAGAATCTGCCCCATAGTGTGTGAGGGGAGGGGCATTAGAGTGTAAGCTCTCTGGGCTCTATATTGGGTTCTTCCTCATTATCGGGTTGTATTGAAGACTGAGCTCCTCTTCCCTGAACTACATTCAGCCAAACCGGCAGCAGACGTTCTCATAAATAAATATAATAAAGTAAACTCACCTTGATCCCCTACAACAGGCCCCTAATTGGTCAGGCTCCAGCGGTGCCCCCCGCCCCCGCCCTCACCCTCCCTCCTTGGCACATACCATCCGCTATTCTGAGTCTCGGGTCAAAGTGACAGCTGAATTGGACGCCGTCCCAGCTGAAAGAACAAAATACCACCCAGCCAGCCAGCCACAGATGGTAAGATAAAACACGCCGAAATACTCCCAATTTTTTTCAGCACTTAAAGGGTCACACCTCCCCGGATCCTGTTCATCCTCTGAAATCTACTTCTGTGCATTAAATTAACACCCTCTGTTATGCCAAAGTGGGAGGAGCTAGGATGCAAACTGTCGCGGGGAAAATGTCACCCAAAACTCACAAAGCAGGTTTGTGGTAGGCTGAATCACTGCCGGCCTTCCTATCTCTCAGGGACCCCGGAAGTGAGGTCTCCACATCGGAGCTCCCAGCTCAGCCTCTCTGCTGGGTTCTTCTTCCAGGCCTTTTCCTGATGGGATTCTCGCACCGAATGCACTGTTTAAACAGTGCTATGTTGAGGAATCGCCTCCCTAACCCTGACCCGCTTCTCAGCCAATCAGGTGCACCAGGTCTGGTTACCGGTCACCTGATTGGCTGAAGCTACAGGCGCTGTGATTTAACGCCCATCAGGCATCCAATCATAGCAGAGATGACATGAAGAGGACGGGAGAAGACATCGAGGGCTTGGAGGGAGCGTGGAGGATGGCGCTGACCCGAGAAAAGTAAGTGCCGGGCGGAGGGGGGGGGACTGGCTGCATTTGATGGGGCAAACTGGCATCATTTGATGGGGCAAAGTGGCGGCATTTGGTGGGGAAAACTGGCATCAATTGATGGGGCAAATTGGCAGCATTTGATGGGGAAAACTGGCAGCATTTGATGGGGGGCAAACTGGCAGCATTTGATGGGGAAAACTGGCAGCATTTGATGGGGAAAACTGGCGGCATTTGATGAGGAAAACTGGCAGAATTTGATGGGGCAAACTGGCGGCATTTGATGGGGAAAACTGGCATCATTTGATGGGGGGCAAACTGGCAGCATTTGATGGGGAAAACTGGCAGCATTTGATGGGGAAAACTGGCAGCATTTGATGGGGAAAACTGGCAGCATTTGATGGGGCAAACTGGCATCATTTGATGGGGGGTAAACTGGCAGCCTTTGATGGGGAAAACTGGCATCATTTGATGGGGCAAACTGGCAGCATTTGATGGGGAAAACTGGCAACATTTGATGGGGCAAACTGGCAGCATTTGATGGGGAAAACTGGCAGCATTTGATGGGGCAAACTGGCAGCATTTGATGAGGAAAACTGGCATCATTTGATGGGGGGCAAACTGGCAGCATTTGATGGGGAAAACTGGCAGCATTTGATGGGGCAAACTGGCAGCATTTGATGGGGAAAACTGGGAGCATTTGATGGGGCAAACTGGCGGCAATTGATGGGGCAAACTGGCGGCAATTGATGGGGCAAGTTGGCGGCAATTGATGGGCACAGACACAGTGGCTGCGTTTGATGGCACAATGGCTGCAATTGATGGGCACAGTGGCTGCGTTTGATGGCACAGTGGCGGCAATTGATGAGCACAGTGGCAGCAATTGATGGGCACAGTGGCGGTAACTGATGAGCACAGTGGCGGCAATTTATGGGCACAGTGGCTGCGTTTGATGGGCACAGTGGCTGCGTTTGATGGGCACAGTGGCTGCGTTTGATGGGCACAGTGGCTGCATTTCAGTACAAGAACCAAATAATGATAGTATTTGAACCAAACAATTGGAGAATTGGAATTAAAAACACTAAGAGACAAATAAAGGGTATATAAAAACCAAATAAAAGAGGCGTGAGAACCAAAAATTGGGATGGTGGGAACCAAGTGATTGGGGTATAGGAACAAAAATGATGGGGGTAATTCTACTGTTGTGAATGCCATCACAATGGGCGTGAACTTTCAATGACGCCGCCCGTTGTGATGGCAACCAGAAAGCTTACAGCACTACTCGCCGTAAACACTGCGCATGCACGAGAAAGAGCGGTGAATGCTGGGAGATAAGCATTCACCGCTACCCGGAAATCAGTGCTTGTGGGCTTCACAATGCCCACAAGCAAAATGGAAAATCCCTATATCGCTATTTTTAAAGTTCTTCTTTTGAAAGAAAAAGGACAGACGAAAATTGAAGACACCAAACAAGTGAGTTTTACTTTGTTAGGTAAAAACACATTGAATGCTCAAAAAAAAAAAAGATTGGCCGTGAAACCTCCGCTTTAAGAACCTCCAATTAGATATACTGGTAAATCGGCAACTAGGATTTACCCGGTCTGAATAAAACAGGTGTCTAGGCTGAGACTCTCGCCGAGTCAGAACCTTAGGGGTTAAAAGGCAGCGGCAGCAGACACTGGCCGTGCCCGGCACAGATGGTGTGAGAGCCCTGGCACATGACACCAGCAGCGGGCACCCACACAGCTCCACTCGCAGACTCTGGAGGCAGATTTTTGGGAACCGGACCAAGAAAACCACATCTCAGTTTTCCGACAGCTGCGCCGCGATCGGAGAGGAAGTTGCTTTTTCTTTTTTTTTTTCTTTTTTCTAAAATAAGAAATATGAAGCGGGAGAAGAGGAGAGGCATCTATTCTGCCTCCTCTCCAATGCTTCCGTCAGCAGAACTGTTGTATCTGCAGGGAAATCCCACATAAACATTGTATATTCCGAGTACGGCCCCGCGACAGCTGGGCGTGCAGAGCACATCTGGCGGCTGGTATATTCCCAGAGAGGGACGTCATTGGGAGCCGCAGAACCACCGCGGCTGCATTACATCACCGTGTCACTGCCATGGAGGGAGGGAGGGGAGGGGGGGGGGGGTCCCGCCTGTAAACTCTTGGGCAGGTTGTGGCACCTTTTAGTGAATTCTAAAGATTATTTCTTCCCGAAAAAAAAAAAAAAAGACGTATTCTCTGTCACAGCTCAGGGATAATGGCAAGCAGATGAAAAATATCGCTTTTGGAGCGATCGTCCGATAATCTGATCGTTAGTACACAGCTTTCGAGAGCTGATCACAACAGTTCATGCAAAATTATTCCGAAGGGACATTTTTTCTCATACGATAACAAAAAGAATGATTTTCAAGTAATTAGTATAGTATTTGCACAAAGAAAAAACACGCATGCTCAGAAACGAAAGAATACATTATAATACACGACATTCCATCACTTCCGAAGTTGTATTCTGTCGTATGAGAATTTTCGCAACTTTAGTTACCTATTGGTTTTCGATAGCATGTAAAAAAAAAAATAATAATATGGGGAAAGGGGGGATTAGGCTGTTTCAAGGCCCCCCTTTTCCTCATGGGATTCATAGCAGGGGGCAGTTTTTAGGTTCCCTTAGGTGTTTAGGCGGGAATCCTTAGGATTGGTTAAGCCCAGTGAGTTGCTAGGGGTAAGAGTTGAGGCTGGGATAGGTCAATATTTTGGGTCAGGCGGGAAAGGTTAGGATTAGTTAAGGCATTTCAGTTAGTGGGGAAAATTGTGAGGTTTAGGGGTTCAGGATAGGTCAGTTAAGGTCATCTGACCTTCCAGAACTTTCCAGCTTTGGGAAAATCCCTATTTAAGCCTAGGTTCACACTGCTGCGAATTAAAAATCGCGGTAAAATGCGTGATTTTACCGCGATTTCGCGGCTGCGATTTTGCCGCGATTTCGGCCGCAATTTAATGTAAATCGCGGCCCGAAATCGCAAAAAGTAGTACAGGAACTACTTTTTGAAATCGCAGATGCGGCGTCGCACTGATTAGGACAGTGCCATTGCCGACAATTGCCGCCGATTTGAGATGCGATTTGACATGTGAAATCGCATCTCAAATCGTTCCAAATCGTACCCAGTGTGAACCAGGGCTGAAGAGCTGGTTCCGTTGGATCGGGGCCAGCCGTTCCAGGGGAGAACCAACAGCGGATCTACAGTTGATTTGTGTAAGGTGAAATATGTGATGTTAATATTTTATGATTATTTTAAATAAACCAATGGTTATGCCGCGGCCACATTTTATCCAAAAAAATATATATATATATATATATATATATATATAGTTGGGGTAAATTATGTATTAAAGTTGAGTGTTTTTTATCTATAATTAATAAAATTTATTTATTTTAAACATTAAAGTGTGTGGTCTCAGGTTATTGGTATGTCCAGGCATCCTGCTTATAATCCCATGCTCATCGTCTGATATTCTTATTGTGTACGAGGCTTAATGGATGACATTAGGTTTGATCTATGCACTGTGTATAATAAACTATTATTTTGTATTGTTTTTCATCCTTTCACCATCACAGTGCTGCTGATCTCCTCCACCCTCCTCTTTCAGTCACTTCCTGTCACTTCCTGGCATTTGTAGCACCTCATTGCTCTGGACCAGCTTCCCGATGGTGACAAGAGTGGACCATGCCTGTGCAATGTTTGTTGGCATTACCATTTGTAGTCTCCAGCAGGGATGCAGGTGACGGGGTGCCAACACGGGAGCACAACTGGGAGACAAGGGCTGGACATAGTGACCCTATAACAGGAAGTGCCTGAAAAAGGACCTTTGTGGCAGGATCGCCGGAAGAACAATCAGATATCTGCCCTTCACCATCAGAGCAACTATTGGATATTTGCCTGCCCACCAATAGAGGAATGATCAGATATATCTGCCCTTCACCATCAGAGAAACAATCTAATATCTGCCCTTTACCATCAGAGGAACGATCAGATATCTGCCCTTTACCGTCAGAGGAATGATCAGATATCTGCCCTTCACCATCAGAGGAATGATCAGATATCTTCCCTTCACCATCAGAGGAATGATCAGATATCTGCCCTTCACCATCAGAGGAACGATCAGATATCTGCCCTTCAACATCAGAGGAACGATCAGATATCTGTCCTTCACCATCAGAGGAATGATCAGATATCTGCCCTTCACCATCAGAGGAATGATCAGATATCTGCCCTTTACCGTCAGAGGAATGATCAGATATCTGCCCTTCACCATCAGAGGAATGATCAGATATCTGCCCTTCACCATCAGAGGAATGATTAGATATCTGCCCTTCACCATCAGAGGAATGATTAGATATCTGCCCTTCACTTTAGAAGAAAGATCAGATATCTGCCCTTCACCATCAGAGGAATGATCAGATATCTGCCCTTCACCATCAGAGGAATGATCAGATATCTGCCCTTCACCATCAGAGGAATGATCAGATATTTGCCCTTCACCATCAGAGGAATGATCAGATATTTGCCCTTCACCATCAGAGGAACGATCAGATATCTGCCCTTCACCATCAGAGGAATGATCAGATATATCTGCCCTTCACCATCAGAGAAACAATCTGATATCTGCCCTTCACCATCAGAGGAATGATCAGATATCTGCCCTTCACCATCAGAGGGATGATCAACATCTGCCCTTCACCATCAGAGGATCGATCAGATATCTGCTCTTCATCATCAGAGGAACAATCAGATATCTGCCCTTTACATCAGAGGAACAATCAGATATCTGCCCTTCACCTCACCTGGTGAAGGGCAGATATCAGACTGTTCCTCTGATAGTGAAGGGCAGATCTTGTTTCTCTGATAGTGAAGAGCAGATCCTTCCTCTGATGGTGAAGGGCAGATGTTGGATCATTCCTCTGATGGTGAAGGGCAGATATCGGATTCTTCCTCTGATGGTGAAGAGCAGATCATTCCTCTGATGGTGAAGGGCAGATGTCGATCATTCCTCTAATGGTGAAGGGCAGATGTTGGATCATTCATCTGATGGTGAAGGGCAGATGTCGATCATTCCTCTGATGGTGAAGGGCAGATGTTGGATCATTCCTCAGATGGTGAAGGGCAGATGTCGATCATTCCTCTGATGGTGAAGGGCAGATGTTGGATCATTCCTCAGATGGTGAAGGGCAGATGTCGATCATTCCTCTGATGGTGAAGGGCAGATGTTGGATCATTCCTCTGATGGTGAAGGGCAGATGTTGGATCATTCCTCTGATGGTGAAGGGCAGATGTTGGATCATTCCTCTGATGGTGAAGGGCAGATGTTGGATCATTCCTCTGATGGTGAAGGGCAGATGTTGGATCATTCCTCTGATGGTGAAGGGCAGATCATTCCTCTGATGGTGAAGGGCAGATCATTCCTCTGATGGTGAAGGGCAGATCATTCCTCTGATGGTGAAGGGCAGATGTTGGATCATTCCTCTGATGGTAAAGGGCACATATCGGATTCTTCCTCTGATGGTGAAGTTCACCATCAGAGGAAGAATCAGATATGTGCCCTTTACCATCAGAGGAACGATTGATGATCTGACTACTCACCATTGGATATCTGCCGGTTCGCCAGCAGCCCCTAAATAATTATTCCCCCCATGACGTTCCTCCACATCTTCGATGAACACACAGTAGCCATATACAAAGACTATTACATTTGGTAGATGTGTAAAAATTAGGTAACATTTAGAAACACTATTATTTTCCAACAATTTGAAAAATTGCCCCCCACCAACTGTGCAACCTTCCCGCTCACTCTGCCCAATAGGCTTCAGATTTTAATGAACCCCCAAGGAATGTTTGCCTTGTGCCAATCTTGGGCGACACACAGGCCGCTCTTTCTCTCCTCCTCCCCCCCCCCGGCCCTCGCCGGTGAGACAACTGCTGAATTATTGACAGGCTGCATGGCCTCGGGACAGTTTGGCACCAGCCACTTCTATCAGAGAGATGTTCTTACACACAATCTTACCCCCTCACTAATTTCACTGGAGACAAAAGTGTCACTAATCCCGCAATTCGGCAGCAAGGCTTCCTCTGCGGGTCATGTGACCCCGGAGCTGTCAATCTTCAAAGAAGCGGGGAAATCCTTAGGAAGCACTTCTGGAATTTGTGCTGCATTCCAAAACAGGATGCCTGCCGCCCGGCCAGCACCGGGCCACACCACCAGGACCCGGACAAACCACCGCAGGGTCCGGCCAGCACCGGGCCACACCACCAGAACCCGGACAAACCACCGCAGGGTCCGGCCAGCACCGGGCCACACCACCAGGACCCGGACAAACCACCGCAGGGTCCGGCCAGCACCGGGCCACACCACCAGGACCCGGACAAACCACCGCAGGGTCCGGCCAGCACCGGGCCACACCACCAGAACCCGGACAAACCACCGCAGGGTCCGGCCAGCACCGGGCCACACCACCAGGACCCGGACAAACCACCGCAGGGTCCGGCCAGCACTGGGCCACACCACCAGGACTCGGACAAACCACCGCAGGGTCCGGCCAGCACCGGGCCACACCACCAGGACCCAGACAAACCACCGCAGGGTCCGGCCAGCACCAGGCCACACCACCAGGACCCGGACAAACCACCGCAGGGTCCGGCCAGCACCGGGCCACACCACCAGGACCCAGACAAACCACCGCAGGGTCCGGCCAGCACCGGGCCACACCACCAGGACCCAGACAAACCACCGCAGGGTCCGGCCAGCACCAGGCCACACCACCAGGACCCAGACAAACCACCGCAGGGTCCTTCAAAGCTCATGGGTTTGACTTGGCTCGAAGTTGATAGTTTAAGTTTAGATGTTTGCACCATCCAGTCGCTGGGGAGCTGCGAGTCTCCAGCTGGCAGTACATGTTGAGACTTGTAGTTCCCTGGCTTCTGGAGGAATGCAAGTCACACATTTCTATTATATGCCTTCTATTTCCCTATAAAGCAGAGGTCTCCAAACTTTCCATGTATGAGCGCTACATTATAGATTTTACTAATATTTCCAGGCCCAAAAAATAAAAAATCCCCTTACGTTGCAGTCTACCCTTTACATCAGGGTCACCAACAGAGAGTCCCCTTTACATCAGACTCCCCATCAGAGTCCCCTTTACATCAGAATCCTCATTAGAGTCTCCCCTTACATCAGGGTCACCAACAGAGTCCCCTTTACATCAGACTCCCCATCAGAAACCCTTTACATCAGAATCCTCATTAGAGTCTCCCCTTACATCAGGGTCACCAACAGAGTCCCCTTTACATCAGACTCCCCATCAGAAACCCTTTACATCAGAATCCTCAGAGTCTCCCCTTACATCGCTGACCTAATTAGAGTCTCCCTTATATCAGTGTCCCCATTAGTGTTCCCCTAATAACGGGGTCCCCATTAGTGTTCCCCTAACAACGGGGTCCCCATTAGTGTTACCCTAACAATGGGGGCCCCATTAGAGTTCCTCTTACATCAGGGTCCCCATAAGATCCCCCCCAACATCAGAGTTTCCATCATAGTCTCTCTTGCATCAGTGTCCCAATAGAGCTTCCTTACATCTGGGTCCCCATTATAGTTCCCCCTCCCCTATGTCAGGGTCCCAATCAGAACCCCCCTTACATCAGAGTTCCCATCATAGACCCCCCACCCCCAGCCCCATTGGCGTTCTCTGTAAATAAAAGCCCCCCTTACATCAGGGTCCTCATTTGAGTCCCTCCTTATGTCAGGGTCCCCATCAGATCCCCCCTAACATCAAAGTCCCCATCATAGTCCTCATTAGAATCTCCCCTTACATTACTGACTTAATTAGAGTCTCCCTTATATCAGTGTTCCCATTAGTGTTCCCCTTACAACAGGGTCCCCATTAGAGTTCCTCTTACATCAGGGTCCCCATCAGATCCCCGCTAACATCAGAGTCTGCATCATAGTCCCTCTTACATCAGTGTCTCAATAGAGTTCCCTTACATCTTGGTCCCCATTAGAGATCCCCTCCCCATCAGAACCCCCCTTACATCAGAGTTCCCATCATAGACCCCCCCCCCATTGGCGTTCTGCGTAAATAAGAGTCCCCCTTACATCAGGGTCCTCATCTGAGTCCCCCCTTATGTCAGTGTCCCCAATCAGATCCCCCCTAACATCAGAGTTACCATCATAGTCCCCCCTTACATCGGTATCCCCATTAAGCCACACATGATCCGAAAATCGTACGAAAAATACTGCATTCGCATTGATCATACGATAATCGGATCGTTAGTACAGAGCTTTTGAGAGCCAACCAGGACAGTTCATCCGATATTATTCTATCGGACATGCACGGAATTTGTTTTTCGTACGATGCCAGGTGGTGCGATTTTCGTTTAATCAGTACAGCTGTCGTTCGAAAATGCAATACAGATGCATTACACCGCATGACATCACTTTCACATTGTTATTCTGTCGTACGATAATTTTCGTGACTTCAGTAAACTCATCAGATTCGACGTGAGATAAGCAAATACAAAAAAAAAAGGACGATCATTCGTCCGATAATCAGATCATGTGTACGGGGCATTAGAGCCCCCCCTTACGTCAGGGTCCCAATCAGATTCCCCCTAACATAAGAGTCCCCAACATTTACCCCCTTACATCAGGATCCACATCATAGACCCCCTTCTCCCTCCCCATTAGTGTTCCTAAATCAGAGTCCACTTTACATCAGGGTCCCCATTAGAGTCCGCCCTTAAGTCAGGGTACCCATCAGATCCCCCCTAACATCAGAGTCCCCATCATAGACCCCCTTACATCAGTAACCCCATTAGAGCCCCCCCCTTACGTCAGGGTCCCCATCAGATTTCCCCTTAACATTAGAGTCCCCAAAATTGACCCCCCTTACATCAGGATCCACATCATAGACCCCCTTCACCCTCCCCATTAGCGTTCTTAAATCAGAGTCCACCTTACATCAGGGTCCCCATTAGAGTCCCTCTTATAGAAAGGAGCCCCATCATAGTCCCCCCTATACAGAGTCCAGATGCGGGTTAGGGGGGGGGGGTGTTGAAGCAGAGACCATGGGCAACCTCTGCTGACCTTAATCCTCAATCTGCGCACATTATGGCTACACCGCTGACCCAAGCTGCGGGCTGAGTAAAATCTTGTTGCGAGCCGGATGGGGCCCACAGGCTGCAGTGTGAAGACCCCTGTCATGGAACATTCAGTCTACACACACTGATATTTACTATTACAAAAGTTTTTAAAGTCCTCAAAGCATTTTTTTAAAACATTTTTTCCAAATAAGCAAAAACAGAACTTCCTGCATCATTCCCCCGGGTTGGACAAAGTGATTTCAGAGGCAAATTCCACCAAGGAGCCAGGCAGATCTCTCCTATGGACCAGCAGATGAGCTGCCTGTGTCCCCATTAAGGAGAGCCCCCCTCCCCCTCTCTATTTGTCCCGGTGACCGTTATCACCGAGAGTGAAAGTGAAAGAAAATCCTAGTTTTGGGGTTGTCGCCAGAACAGGAATTAAATCCTCCAATGGGGACGCAAGTTCAGGGATTCCCTCACTTTGGAGGGATTTCCTCTCACTTCCTGTTGTGGCTAAAGGACAAGAAGTGAAGGAAAATTTCCCCCCCAAAAAAACTGACAAATGTTATAACCCTCCCTTACTCTATCCAAAAAAAAAACTTTTTCTCTAAATTAAAGTATATCCAAATAATTTTTTTTGGACAACCCATCAGATTTTTTTTTGGCTGTTTGGAGATGATTTACTAAAACTCGAGTTAATGACATTGCTATTTAATACTCACATTTTTTAGATTGATTCGTCCCTCGCAGTCGCGTTTAATAGCCAAAATAAACGTATAGAATTCATTGCTGGCCGTTGTCATTTTGCTTGTGGGCATGTGAAGTTTCCGGCATACGGTGCAGCTGAGCGACCAGCATGCACCGCCCCGTTCTCGCGCATGCGCAGTAATGCGCTGTAAAGTATACAGGTTGCCATAACAACGGGTGCCCGCCCCCCGTTGTTATGGCAACCTAGCCCTCTGCGCTGCCCACTGACTACTGGGAAATGATGACGCACATCTGTCCGTGGCATGTATAAGGGTCATGTCCGTGGCATGTATGGGGTCATGTCCCTGGCATGTATGGGGTCATGTCCATGGCATGTATGGGGTCATGTCCCTGGCATGTATGGGGTCATGTCCGTGGCATGTATAGGGTCATGTCCGTGGAATGTATAGGGTCATGTCCGTGGCATGTATGGGGGGTCATGTCCCTGGCATGTATGGGGTCATGTCCGTGGCATGTATAGGGTCATGTCTGTGGCATGTATGGGGGTCAGGTCCCTGGCATGTATGTGGTCATGTCCGTGGCATTTATGGGGTCATGTCCGTGGCATGTATGGGGTCATGTCCGTGGCATTTATGGGGTCATGTCCGTGGCATTTATGGGGTCATTTCCGTGGCATGTATGGGGTCATGTCCGTGGCATGTATGGGGTCATGTCCGTGGCATTTATGGGGTCATGTCCGTGGTATGTATGGGGTCATGTCCGTTGCATTTATGGGGTCATGTCTGTGGCATTTATGGGGTCATGTCCGTTGCATTTATGGGGTCATGTCTGTGGCATTTATGGGGTCATGTCCGTGGTATGTATGGGGTCATGTCCGTTGCATTTATGGGGTCATGTCCGTGGCATGTATGGGGTCATGTCCCTGGCATGTAAGGGGTCTTGTCCATGGCATGTATAGGGTCATGTCTGTGGCATGTATGGGGTCATGTCCGTGACATGCATGGGGTCATGTCCGTGGCATGTATGTGGTCATGTCTGTGGCATTTATGGGGTCATGTCCCTGGCATGTATGTGGTCATGTCCGTGGCATTTATGGGGTCATGTCCGTGGCATTTATGGGGTCATGTCCGTGGCATGTATGGGGTCATGTCCCTGGCATGTATGGGGTCATGTCCGTGGCATTTATGGGGTCATGTCCGTGGCATGTATGGGGTCATGTCCCTGGCATGTATGAGGTCATGTCCGTGGCATTTATGGGGTCATGTCCCTGGCATGTATGGGGTCATGTCCGTGGCATGTATGGGGTCATGTCCGTGGCATTTATGGGGTCATGTCCCTGGCATGTATGGGACAAGCCTGGCAGACAAATAGAATTGGTGGCGGTGGGCTGGAAGGAAACCTGATCGTTATGATATTATTGTTGGTTGGGTTTGATAACTGATGTCCTCAATTTGTCCAACCCCAATGATGCCAAACCTAACCTTTACCACATCCACCGGGCACCGTCAGACAGTTGGGCACAGAACATAAAAACGTGCATCAAGTGATACTCACTGTTTGGCTGGCGGCCGGTGAAGACGATAAGCTGGATCCACTCTGCGCCGTAGTCAAGCCCACCATGGCCAAGGGTCGGCACTCCATACAAGCTCCAATAAGCAGCTGCTTTCCGTCGTCCACAAACAAGCTGTTGGCGCCTCTCGGTGCCAAAAGGAAGACGGGCAACCTGGCGAGCTGGACGGTCTTCAGGCCCAGCAACCTCTTCTTCTCGGTGCGGCAGAAGAAGCAGACGAAGGTCTCCACCTGGTACTGCCGGGACCAGGGACTGCTGGGCTGCTGCTGCTTCTTCATCTCCTGCTGGAACCATTGGCCCAGAAGGTCGTGGTAGCAGAGGCCGCAGGTGGACACCAGGCCCGTAGAGTCGGGAGGTTTGGCCATGGGCGCCGGCGGGTAGACGGTGAGGAAAGGGAAGAAGGGCTCCTTGTCGGCATACCTGCTGGGCGGGTTGATGCTCAGTTGATACTCGGCCCCGGGGCCCAGCTCTGCCCCGCACACGTAACAGATGGCGGTGGGCGCCGGGTGGGCGTTGAGCGCTTTCCGGCTCGGGCTGGGGGCAGCGGCGGTGAACACCTGGTGGTATCGGCCCAGGAAACTCTGCACGGACTCAATGAGCTCCTCGTTCTGCGACGCCCGGTAGATTGCCCAGATGTCCTCTAACACCCCGTGGCACTTTCGGCAGCTCAGCACCTCCCCGTGCTGGGTCATCCCTCGGGCGCCGGGCGGGCAAGGCATCTGGGCGATGAAGGGGAAGTGCATGGTGGACTTGGCGCTGCCGTTGGCAATCCTGGAGCGCATCGTTTTTCCCTGGTTGGCGCAGTCCTCTCCGCACAGGTAGCAGACGCCTTTGCCCTGGGGGTCGCTGGGTCGCGGCGTCGCCCCCTTTTCATCCTGGAGGGGCACCACGTACAGCCGCTGCAGGACGGGCACGTTGGCCATGTCGAAGCTTTGCCACTGCTGCATGAGGGAAGAGTAGCAGTTGGCACACGCCCGGGCGCTGCCGCCGGCGGTGATAGCTTGAGCGCCGGGCGGCGGGGCGTGCAGCCAAAGGAACGGGAAAAAGGGCGTCTCGGGGGAGTTCTCCTGCTTCTGTACGTGGATGGCATGGGGGGCGCCGTGCCCACCGCAGATGTAGCAGATGATGGGGTGCCCGTTCTCTGGGGGGCGGGGAGGGGTCCAGTGGGGGGGACCCTCCTCAGGATCGCTCAGTGGGTGGTCTGATAAGTCGGATAAGTCGGAGTCATAGTGGGGGTTCCAGTCTCTCGGGTGTGATCGGGCACCCCCCTCCCCGCACTGGTACGGCCTCTTCAGCCAATACATGCGTTTCTCCAGCGGGGTCCGGCTGCGTTCAAACGCGTCCCACTGCGCGCCCAGGAAGCGCTGGCACACCTGGCACACCCGGGCACACCCGCCGGGGCTCAGGGGGTCGGCGCCGGGAGCGGGGTCCTGCTGCTGGAGGAATGGGAAGAACGGACACCCGTCCCGGGCCGGGGACCGCACCGACAGCCGGACCTCCCGCCCGCGGGGCACCCCTCCGCCGCAGATGAAGCAATACACGACACCCGCTCCGGGGGCACAGTCCTCCTCCTCCTCCACCGCCGCCATCAGACGCTGCTTGCGGGACATCGGGGCGCCCGCCGGGTCACTCATCCTGCGCCCAAACTTTCTGCGGACCCGCCCACTGTGGGGCGCTGTGTGCTGGAGAGCCCGCTGCGGGCTGAGCTCCGGCTGGGAGACGCCCCCTGGCAGAGCACATGGCCGCCCGCTGTAACCCCTTCACTGCCCGGGGAGGGGGACTGCAACCGAGAAAGACGGGGGCACCGGAGCCGAGAAACGGATTGTTACAGCAACCTCACACCCGGGCAACATTATCACCAGATCCGGGCAACATTGTCACCAGATCCGGGCAACATTGTCACCAAACTCACTACCGGGCAACATTATCACCAGATCCGGGCAACATTGTCACCAAACTCACTACCGGGCAACATTATCACCAGATCCGGGCAACATTGTCACCAGATCCGGGCAACATTATCACCAAACTCACTACCGGGCAACATTGTCACCAGATCCGGGCAACATTATCACCAAACTCACTACCGGGCAACATTGTCACCAAACTCACTACCGGGCAACATTATCACCAGATCCGGGCAACATTGTCACCAAACTCACTACCGGGCAACATTATCACCAGATCCGGGCAACATTGTCACCAAACTCACTACCGGGCAACATTATCACCAGATCCGGGCAACATTGTCACCAGATCCGGGCAACATTATCACCAAACTCACTACCGGGCAACATTGTCACCAGATCCGGGCAACATTGTCACCAGATCCGGGCAACATTATCACCAAACTCACACCCGGGCAACATTGTCACCAGATCCGGGCAACATTGTCACCAGATCCGGGCAACATTATCACCAAACTCACTACCGGGCAACATTGTCACCAGATCCGGGCAACATTATCACCAAACTCACTACCGGGCAACATTGTCACCAGATCCGGGCAACATTGTCACCAGATCCGGGCAACATTATCACCAAACTCACACCCGGGCAACATTGTCACCAGATCCGGGCAACATTGTCACCAGATCCGGGCAACATTGTCACCAAACTCACTACCGGGCAACATTATCACCAGATCCGGGCAACATTATCACCAAACTCACACCCGGGCAACATTGTCACCAGATCCGGGCAACATTATCACCAAACTCACACCCGGGCAACATTGTCACCAGATCCGGGCAACATTGTCACCAGATCCGGGCAACATTATCACCAAACTCACTACCGGGCAACATTATCACCAGATCCGGGCAACATTATCACCAAACTCACTACCGGGCAACATTATCACCAGATCCGGGCAACATTGTCACCAGATCCGGGCAACATTGTCACCAGATCCGGGCAACATTGTCACCAAACTCACTACCGGGCAACATTATCACCAGACCCGGGCAACATTGTCACCAAACTCACTACCGGGCAACATTATCACCAGATCCGGGCAACATTGTCACCAAACTCACTACCGGGCAACATTGTCACCAGATCCGGGCAACATTGTCACCAGATCCGGGCAACATTGTCACCAGATCCGGGCAACATTATCACCAGATCCGGGCAACATTGTCACCAAACTCACTACCGGGCAACATTGTCACCAGATCCGGGCAACATTATCACCAGATCCGGGCAACATTGTCACCAGATCCGGGCAACATTGTCACCAGATCCGGGCAACATTATCACCAAACTCACTACCGGGCAACATTGTCACCAGATCCGGGCAACATTATCACCAGATCCGGGCAACATTGTCACCAGATCCGGGCAACATTGTCACCAGATCCGGGCAACATTATCACCAGATCCGGGCAACATTGTCACCAGATCCGGGCAACATTGTCACCAAACTCACTACCGGGCAACATTATCACCAGATCCGGGCAACATTATCACCAAACTCACTACCGGGCAACATTATCACCAGATCCGGGCAACATTATCACCAAACTCACTACCGGGCAACATTATCACCAGATCCGGGCAACATTGTCACCAGATCCGGGCAACATTGCCACCAGATCCGGGCAACATTGTCACCAAACTCACTACCGGGCAACATTATCACCAGATCCGGGCAACATTGTCACCAAACTCACTACCGGGCAACATTGTCACCAGATCCGGGCAACATTATCACCAGATCCGGGCAACATTATCACCAAACTCACTACCGGGCAACATTATCACCAGATCCGGGCAATATTATCACCAAACTCACTACCGGGCAACATTGTCACCAGATCCGGGCAACATTGTCACCAGATCCGGGCAACATTATCACCAAACTCACACCCGGGCAACATTGTCACCAGATCCGGGCAACATTGTCACCAGATCCGGGCAACATTATCACCAAACTCACTACCGGGCAACATTGTCACCAGATCCGGGCAACATTATCACCAGATCCGGGCAACATTGTCACCAGATCCGGGCAACATTGTCACCAGATCCGGGCAACATTATCACCAGATCCGGGCAACATTGTCACCTGATCCGGGCAACATTGTCACCAGATCCGGGCAACATTGTCACCAGATCCGGGCAACATTGTCACCAAACTCACTACCGGGCAACATTATCACCAGATCCGGGCAACATTATCACCAAACTCACTACCGGGCAACATTATCACCAGATCCGGGCAACATTATCACCAAACTCACTACCGGGCAACATTATCACCAGATCCGGGCAACATTATCACCAGATCCGGGCAACATTGTCACCAGATCCGGGCAACATTGCCACCAGATCCGGGCAACATTGTCACCAAACTCACTACCGGGCAACATTATCACCAGATCCGGGCAACATTGTCACCAAACTCACTACCGGGCAACATTGTCACCAGATCCGGGCAACATTATCACCAGATCCGGGCAACATTATCACCAAACTCACTACCGGGCAACATTATCACCAGATCCGGGCAACATTGTCACCAGATCCGGGCAACATTGTCACCAGATCCGGGCAACATTATCACCAGATCCGGGCAACATTATCACCAGATCCGGGCAACATTGTCACCAGATCCGGGCAACATTATCACCAAACTCACACCCGGGCAACATTGTCACCAGATCCGGGCAACATTGTCACCAAACTCACTACCGGGCAACATTGTCACCAGATCCGGGCAACATTATCACCAGATCCGGGCAACATTATCACCAAACTCACTACCGGGCAACATTATCACCAGATCCGGGCAACATTGTCACCAGATCCGGGCAACATTGTCACCAGATCCGGGCAACATTATCACCAGATCCGGGCAACATTATCACCAAACTCACTACCGGGCAACATTGTCACCAGATCCGGGCAACATTATCACCAGATCCGGGCAACATTATTACCAAACTCACTACCGGGCAACATTATCACCAGATCCGGGCAACATTGTCACCAAACTCACTACCGGGCAACATTATCACCAGATCCGGGCAACATTATCACCAAACTTACTACCGGGCAACATTATCACCAGATCCGGGCAACATTATCACCAAACTCACTACCGGGCAACATTGTCACCAGATCCGGGCAACATTATCACCAGATCCGGGCAACATTATCACCAAACTCACTACCGGGCAACATTATCACCAGATCCGGGCAACATTGTCACCAGATCCGGGCAACATTGTCACCAGATCCGGGCAACATTATCACCAGATCCGGGCAACATTATCACCAAACTCACTACCGGGCAACATTGTCACCAGATCCGGGCAACATTATCACCAGATCCGGGCAACATTATTACCAAACTCACTACCGGGCAACATTGTCACCAAGCCAAGATCCGGGCAACATTGTCACTAAAGAAACATGTTCACCAAATTATTACAACATTTTCATTGCATGGGAGCAACATTGTCACCAGATTAGGACATTGTCATCAAACCCGAGCAACATTGTCACTAGAGAAGTATGGAGGGCAACATTGTCACCAGATTAGAGAAGTATGGAGGGTAACATTGTCACCAGATTAGAGAAGTATGGAGGGTAACATTGTCACCGGATTAGAGAAGTATGGAGGGTAACATTGTCACCGGATTAGAGAAGTATGGAGGGTAACATTGTCACCGGATTAGAGAAGTATGGAGGGTAACATTGTCACCGGATTAGAGAAGTATGGAAGGTAACATTGTCACCGGATTAGATGTGTGGAGGGTAACAGTAAAGGGCCAATCACAGCCGCCCTTTACCAAGTAATCAGCTGTGTCCAATCACATGTAAACAGACTTGCTGTTATCAGCATTCCTTTCTTCATGTGCCGTGTGTGAGGAAAGGAGAGCCGATAACTGGCAAGCCTGTCAGCACATTGTTTACACTGGCAATCAGGGCCGTGATTATCAGTGCCGCCTCATCAGTGCCCATCAGTGCAGCCCCATTAGTGCCGCCTCATCAGTGCAGCTTATCAGTGCTGCCTCATCAGTGCAGCCCCATTAGTGCCGCCTCATCAGTGCAGCTTATCAGTGCTGCCTCATCAGTGCAGCTTATCAGTGCCCATCAGTGAAGAAGAAAAATTACCTATTTGCAAAAACACATAAAAAAAAAGTGGTGCTTAAATACCACCAAAATAAATCGCTATCTGTAATGGGTACTGCGTTGTGTTGTGTTGCCTGACCGCGCTGAAAGCTGAAAATTGGTCTGGGCAGGAAGGGGGTGAAAGTGCCCGGTATTGAAGTGGTTAATCCTGAACTGAGGATGCCATAGGCTCAATTCACACGGCTTCATCACGTCGATTAGGATGTCCAGTTTCGCCCCCGTTCATTGATGCGACTTGACAGGTCAAATCGCATATCAGATCGCAGCCTATTGCCGGCAATGGCACCGTCCTGTTCCTGCACTACTTTTGGAGACTTTGGGGGGGGGGGGGAAACTTCAATAGAAATCTGTGAATGAACCCGCACACATGTCTCTCAAGCCCCGCCCCCCGAACTCGCACTGAAATGCGGCTTTGAGATTTCACATGAAGTCGCACGATTTCAAAGCCGTGTTCAGGGTGAAGGAGGGGCTTAATCACGTGACTCTCATTGTTAAATGTTATTGGGCTCAGCTGGAAATAAATGTAACTTTTTGAAAAATACGAAGGGCTAGATTCAGGTAGCTGCGCCTGATCTTAAGGCGACGCAGCGTATCGTATTTACGCTACGCCGCCGCAACTTACAGGAGCAAGTGCAGTATTCACAAAGCACTTGCTCCGTAAGTTGCGGCGGCGTAGCGTAAATGGGGCCGGCGTAAGCGAGCGTAATTCAAATGTGGAAGAGGTGGGCGTGTTTTATGTTAATGTGTGTTGACCTGACGTGATTGACGTTTTGTACGAACGGCGCATGCGCCGTCCGTGTACATATCCCAGTGTGCATTGCTCCAAATGACGTCGCAAGGACTTCATTGGTTTCGACTTGAACGTAAATTACGTCCAGCCCTATTCGCGAAACGAGTTGCGCAAACGACGTAACAAATTTAAAAAATCGAAGCGGGAACGACGTCCATACTTAACATTGAGTGCGCCTTATAGAAGCAGGCACAACGTTATGCCGAAAAAGCCTTACGCAAACGACGTAAAAAACGAACGCCGGGCGCACGTACGTTTGTGAATCGGCGTATCTAGGTCATTTGCATACTCTGCGCCGAAAACGACGGAAGCGCAGCCTAGCGGCCAGCGTGAGAATACACCCTAAGATAAGACGGCGTAAGAGAATTATGCCAGTCGTATCTTAGGCTAATGTCGGCGTATCTTGCTTTCTGAATACAGAAAGTAGATACGCCGGCGCAGCTTTGAATTTACGCGGCGTATCTATGGATACGCCGGCGTAATTCTTTGCTGAATCTAGCCCGAATAAAACATTTCTGCGCTGCGCTTTGTCGCCAGCAGACTGGTATACGGAATACAATTAGGCGTGTTGCATTTTTATGCGGCACAATGCACACACAGACATGCAACCGGTCTATGAAAATCCCCTCCCCCTCCCAAAAGTATTATTTTGGCCCTTGATGTGGCTTGTACCTCTTGAGTGTTGTGATGTGAATGACCCCCGACCCCCCCCCCCCCCCCCAGCTTTGTGAATGGAGGAGACTCATCTACAATGCAAATCTGGTGCGTGATTCTAAGGAGGATCCTCTGCAGAGTAACACCTTTCAGTGATGGGGGAGGGGGAAGGGACCCTCCTATGACAGTCTAGGCTCAATTTACTAAGCTTGTTATTTGCCATAACATCTGTTTTATCAGCAATGAAAGCCAATGGGAGAAAAAAAAATAACAGTCACATGATGCGTTTGGCGTTTAGTGAATTGAGCCTTTTGTGGTTTTTTTTTCCCTCCAATTCCTATTCAGTTTAATGTTAAAAATAATTCATAATAAGTCGTGGGTGTGTCCATAATAAGTCGTGGGTGTGTCCATAATAAGTCGTGGGTGTGTCCTCGTTCACACTGAGCACTACAAATGCTGATTTTAGGGGCATCTGCCAATTTTTCTTTAAACGCCCCTCAATGTAAGCTTGTGGGGGGTACTTACTAAAACCGGAGAGTGCCAAATCTGGTGCAGCTGTGCTTGGTAGCCAATCGGCTTCTAACTTCAGCTTGTTCCATTAACCACTTCAGCCCCGGACCATTTGGCTGCCGAAGAACCCGGGCCACTTTTTGCGATTCTGCGCTGCGTCGCGTGGCTCCCACACAACATTGACGTCCTTATTCCCCCCACAAATAGAGCTTTCTCTCGGTGGTATTTGATCACCTCTGCGGTTTTTATTTTATTGCGCTTTAAACAAAAATAGAGCGACAATTTTGAAAAAAAAAGCAATATTTTCTACTTTTTGCTATAATAAATATCCCAATTTTTTTTTAACCACTTAAGACCCGGACCGTGATGCAGGTTAAGGACCTTGCCCCTTTTTGCGATTCGACACTGCGTCGTTTTAAAGCGGTAGTAAACCGCATAAACATTTTTTTTTTTTTCAAACCTGCAAGGCAAAAGGCATAATCAGCTAGTATGCACCGCATACTAGCTGATTATGAAATACTTACCTCGGAACGAGGTGAAGAACACTTACCTGGTCCACGCCGAGCGAGATGTCATCTTGCTCCGGCGTGTCTTGGCTGGAGCGGCGATGACGTCACTCCCGCGCGGGAGATTTCAAATCGGCAAGGGTCGGCGGCTGCCGGTCCTTTCGCCGTGGATTCCCTCCTGCGCATGCGCCGCTGCAATCAGCGGCACATTGCGAGGGGAATATCTCCTAAAACGTACAGGTTTAGGAGATATTCTTTATACCTACAGGTAAGCCTTATTATAGGCTTACCTGTAGGTAAAAGTGAACACCATAGACACCATCTCTATGGTGTTCACTGTGTTCCTGCAGCTGCCCATCCTGGTGGTGAAGGAGGAGGTGGTAGGTTTACTTCAACTCCAGTGGAGATCATTTGTGAGGTCACCGACCCGGCTTTGCTCTCTGGCAGGGGTGCCTGGATCACAAGGCTGGCTGAACAGATTTACAAATCATTTGGCAGGTCATTCCTTATGATCGAAATTCTAACATTCGTAAATTCTAACATTCGTAAACCTGGAAATTCGAAAATTCAGAAATTTGAAAGAACGAAAATTCAATATAATAGGACTGTTTTGGGAGAAGATCTTTTCCATTGGCTGCCCATATCCCCCTTATGGTTTTGATCTATCTAGACCCAGGGCTCTGGTAAGGGTCAGTGTGTATTTTGGTGGTGGTTTGCATGTCACACTGTCCGTCTGCCAGTCACAGGGGGAGAATTTGTGTGTGATTACCAGACAATATCACACTATCTAGTTTATTTTTTGTTTGCTTTCTGGATGTTCCACTGACGGACTGCTGGGAAGACCATATCAAGATTCAGATCTCCTGTGCAGCCCAGGTGTTTGGCTACTTGCTCGGCTTGATCCTTTTGGATCTGAAAATCCGGTAAGGGTCAGCATTTTCAGGGAGCAGTGATCCAGATATTTCTTCACGTTGTGATTCCATAGGGAATTTAATTATTCACAGAACTTTACACAGTTTACATTTGTCTAAAGAAGATTTTTCTTCTCTTACTTGGGACTTTATAGTGCTCACTATTTTTTGATAAGTCACACATTTTTAGCGCAAATCCACTCCTTTTTTTTCCATAGTATTTTATGTTTGTATAAACATCTTGAGTTTGCAGCTGTTTTAGATTGTTATAGATAAGCGCACTTTTTTTCACTTTTTTCAATATGTCTCCTCTGCCTTGACAGAACACAAGTGTTTACACACACAAATCCCCGCACTGGCTCTCGTGTACGCGATCGCCGCCGGCCACGCGCATCGGGTCCCCAATCCTGCTGATCCTGACCTCCCTGGGCCCTAAGCAAAATGACATGGCACATTAAAAATGAGAAGCAGGGGGCGCTGACGACAGTGACATGTCACATTAAAGAAAGTTGAGAAGCGGGGGGAGGGGGTGTTCTGCTGTCGGAAATGACATCTTACATTAAATTCAGAAGCGGGGGGTGCTGACTTCTTACCTCTTCTCCCATGCAGCCAGCGAGTTGAGAAGCGGGGTGAGGGGGCGAAAATGACTTCTCACCAGGCGGGGGCCTCTTGTAATTTGGGGGGCCCTAAGCGCCTTGCATAGTGAGCCTATAGGGCGGATCGGCCCTGCCCGCCGTGCTGTGGGCGCGCCCTCTGGTGGCTCTTAAAGGGAACCCAGTACGGGGGTTTCACGCAGGGGTGGCATTCAAGACTTGAGCCCTTCGGGAACTGGTTAATAGAGGCAAATAGACTGTGCACTCCAGAGCTTAGTAAATGAGGTGAAGCTTCACTTTACAAAGAATACCCAATCACATTGAAGGAACAATAAAGAAAAAAAAAAAAAACAGCATTTTTTTTTTGCTTGCACATGATTGGATGATGGAAGTCAGCAGAGCTTCTGCTCATTTACGAAGCTCTGGAGCAACTGTCTATTTGCCTTTAGTGAATCAGCCCCCATGTGTGCAAGTCACATGGGCCAGCCTGGGGCCATGCTGGATTCTTGGTCGTATCACGGACCCCCAGGGGCCACCCAGACTGTCACTTCCCACCTGCTATAATGTTACAGACCCTGTGTGACCCCTGACCTCCCCCTCTGCATGACATCACTTTCATGTCTGCCCGCTGTCTGCTGGGACAAATGCTCCCCCATGTAATGACAGCCCAGCCAATGGCAGCGCACAGACAGACAACACAGCGAGTCCCACCTACATTCCTACAGGGGAATAAAGCAAAGAGCGTTTGGCCGTGCGGCAGTTCTATCACGTCTGCTGAGTTGTTTTTTTGCTGGACAGATTCATCAAAGAGCCCTGTTCACACTAAAAAAATAAAGACGGGTTGCATTTTTGATCGGAGGGGTAGCACTGGAACCCTGAGACAGGGGGGGGGGGGGCAGGAGGGACGGCTGCCCTGGGCGCAATGTCTTATTTGTTTAGATTCACTGCCCGTTTCCTACTGCGCATTCGCGAGCAGCGCGGCGCTTTGTGAATGGGCTGGCTGCTTTCTGGGACGCACACAGTTCCCAGAATGCAGCGCGCCCCATTCACAGGAAGACACCGAGTGTAGGAGGAGGAAGAGAATCCACCGCGAAGGATGAAGAGGCAGATTCGGGACTTCCGCATAGCAACAGCTTTTTCGGGTAAGTAAAAATGTATTTTATTTTTTTAATTTTTTTTTTTTTTTGGAGGAAAAACATATTTCAGGGTGGAACTCCACTTTAATATCGCTTTTTATTGTCCAGATATACATTTATTCCAATATACGATCAAAGATTTTATCAAGAAAACCAACATTTTCAGGGGCCAGATATCACCCCCTTCATCAGGGCTATAGAGATATAACATAAAACATAAACATGTGCAAATTTGTTTAGTTCCAAATTCATTTATTAACGAATTTAGACAAATTCGTAAATATCCGAATTTCCAAATTATTACGTAAATTTGAGAATTCGAAATTTCGTAAATTTGAAATTCGTAAATTTGTAAATCAAAAAATAAGAATGAAAATCCGAAGATTCAAAAGAACGAAAATCCGAAAATGTAAAAATTTTAAATGATAACTAACTAAAAATAACTTAACTATTAAATCATAGGTATTGGAATTTTCTTTTCAAATGTGGCTGTTAGTGAACGTAACGAATACGAATTTATCCGAAGTTACGAATTATCCGTAATAACGAATGCCGCATCAAAACAAATGGAATGTAACAAATTAATAATAATAAATATAATAATAATAAAAACGTATTATTATTATTTATTATTATTTTGTTTGTTCCATTTGTTTAGATTCTGAATTGTCTAATTTAAAAAAAAAAATTGAATTCCGAATTTTTCAAATTTCAGAATTTTTGAATTTCAGAAATTTAGACTTTCCGAATTCTTGAATTTATACATTTTCAAATTTACGATTTTTTGAATTTTGAATTTTGAAAAACTTTGGCCCGGATTCAGGTAGATTTGCCCCTTTGTTACGGAGGCGCAGGGCAGCGTTTTTACCCTGCGCCCCCGCAAATTTCCTGCGTTACCCGCGATTCACGGAGCAGTAGCTCCGTAAATTGCGTGTGCGCTGTGTAAACTTGCCCTGCGTAAGGGCGCCTAATGTAAATGATCCCGTAGGGGGCTGGAATCATTTAAATTAGGCGCGCTCCCGCGCCGAGCGTAGAGCGCATGCTCCGTCGGGAAACTTTCCCGACGTGCATTGCGGCAAATGACGTCGCAAGGACGTCATTTGCTTCAAAGTGAACGTGAATGGCGTCCAGCGCCATTCACGAATCACTTACGCAAATTACGTAAAATTCAAACGTTGCGACGCGGGAACGACGGGTATACTTTAGCATTGGCTGCCCCTGCTATTAGAAGGGGCAGCCTTACGCTAAACACGCCGTACGGAAACAACGTAAATTGCGTACGCAGGGCTCGTGTAACGTTGTGAATCGGCGTTAGTATGCAATTTGCTGACCACAATGGGAACGCCCCCTAGCGGCCAACGCAAGAATGCAGCCTAAGATATGAAGGCATAAGGAGGCTTATGCCACGCATATCTTAGGCTGTAGTCGGCGTAACGAGCTCTCTGAATCAGGAGAACTCGTTACGCCGGGGCAAGTAAGCAATTGCGCTGCGTAACTATGGTTACGCAGACGCAATTGCTTCTTGAATCCGGGCCTTTGCAGCCGTTTCCTGTCTCCATACACCCCAGCGATGGTTGCATGGCATTTCTCAGGGTGAGTTTCCTGATGACGACAACAGTGTGCCGTGTCCGTGTAATGTGTGTTTAAAAGATCAATAAAAGCCAGTGTAAAAGGGTGACAACACAGGAGCACAATTGGGAGGCAGGGACAGAGCGTTGTCACCCTATAACTGAAAGTGCCTGAAAATGGTTGTTTCACCAGGGATTATTTTATTGAAATCTGCAGACCAAAATAGATCCAGAACAACTTTTGAAACGTCATGAGATTTTAGTAATTGGATTTATATCTATTAATACACGGGATTGTATCTAGTGGGAATGAAGCCTGTAATAAGGCTGAACGCATTACCACTCATGACCACTAGGAGGACGGATTGCTCTGAGCTCCTGTCTACACTCAGAAGACTTACTGCTGAAAAAAGTGAGTGAAACAAGTCAGCGGACGACTCCGATCTCCAGTGCACCGAAGTCAGAAATTCTGCTTATCTGAAGATTTCAGGGGATCGGTAACAGACAGATTTGTTTATTTTTATTTATTTCAGGTACTATATATAGCGCCATCAATTTACGCAGCGCTTTACATATACATTGTACATTCACGTCAGTCCCTGACCTCAAGGATCTTACAATCTAAGGTCCCTAACACACATTCATACATACACATACGAGGGCCAATTTAGACAATATTCATAGAACCTACCAGCATGTCTTTGGAATGTTGGAGGAAACCGGAGTACCAGGAGGAAACCCGCAACAAGGAGATTCGGCGCGATTTTCACAGTGCTTCATGTACATTTGGTAGTGTTTTATGTCTATCTCCAAGAACTTCAATGAATGACCCAGGGAACATGTGACCTACATTTTGTCAGGCTCAACGCCTGTCAGGGGATCAAACCCCTCACTACTTTAGATAAAACCAGTGGCGTAGCGTGGGGGGTGCAAAGGGGACCACCGCCCCCCCAGCGCAAAATTTAGAGGGACGCTGTCACGAGTGTGGAGAGGAGGGAGCGCCAACAAAAGATGGGACATAGGAACATATGCATGATGTCACCACTCCAGGCTTTACCAGTCATTATCAAGCACGCTCTCCTCTTCCCTACAGCCACCGCTGTCTCACACAGTGGATCATGTGACCAGAATGGAGCTAGCTGAAAATAGGAAAGTCCATGGGTCAGAGGGGCGCAGATTACTTGTCTCGCCCCAGGCGCTGGCAACCCACGCTACGCCACTGGATAAAACTAAAAGTTATTGCCAGATATATGGTAGACTTTAACCACTTAAGGACCGGACCAATATGCTGCTAAATGCCCAAAGGCGTTTTTACAATTCGGCACTGCGTCGCTTTAACAGACAATTGCACGCTCGTGCGACGTGGCTCCCTAACAAAATTGGCGTCCTTTTTTTCCCCACAAATAGAGCTTTCTTTTGGTGGTATTTGATCACCTCTGCGGTTTTTATTTTTTGCGCTATAAACAAAAATAGAGCGACAATTTTGAAAAAAATTCAATATTTTTTACTTTTTGCTGTAATAAATATCCCCCAAAAACATACATAAAAAAAAAATTCCCTCAGTTTAGGCCGATACGTATTCTTCTACCTATTTTTGGTAAAAAAAATCGCAATAAGCGTTTATCGATTGGTTTGCGCAAAATTTATAGCGTTTACAAAATAGGGGATATTTTTATTGCATTTTTATTAATTATTTTTTTTTTACTACTAATGGCGGCGATCAGCGATTTTTTTCGTGACTGCGACATTATGGCGGACACTTCGTACAATTTTGACACATTTTTGGGACCATTGTCATTTTCACAGCAAAAAATGCATTTAAATTGCATTCTTTATTGTGAAAATGACAGTTGCAGTTTGGGAGTTAACCACAGGGGGCGCTGAACGTTTTAGGCTTCACCTAGTGTGTGTTTACAACAGTAGGGGGGTGTGGCTGTAGGTCTGACGTCATCGATTGTGTCTCCCCTATAAAGGGGATGACACGATCGATGCGCCGCCACAGTGGAGCACGGGGAAGCCGTGTTTACATACGGCTCTCCCCGTTCTTCAGCTCCGGGGAGCGATCGCGACGGAGCGGCTATAAACGAATAGCCGCGCCGTCGTCCCGGATCGCTCCTCGAGGGAGACCCCCCACCCGCTAGAATGCAAGGACGTATATATACGCCCTTCTGCCTGCCCGTGCCATTTTGCGGACGTAAATAGTCGTGCGGCGGGCGTTAAGTGGTTAATGTGGATTCACCATCAGATATATTTCCTATTGTTAAAGCGGAGTTCCACCCAAAAATTGAACTTCCGCTTTTCGGAACCCTCCCCCCCTCTGGTGTCACATTTGGCACCTTTCAGGGGGGAGCAGATACCTGCCTAATACAGGTATTTTGCTCCCACTTCTTGGCATAGATAGCCGAGCCACCCACGGGTATCTATGCCACTTCTGGCACCTCCTCCACTCCCCCCCTCCACTGTCTTCTGGGAAACACACAGGTCCCAGAAGACAGCAAGGACCAGTGGCATAGCACGGCGGGAGTCGCGCATGCGCATTAGGGAACCAGGAAGTGAAGCCACTTCCTGATTCTCTTACCAAAGATGGCGGAGGCAGCACCAGAGAGCCGAGTGATAGATCGGCTTTGGGTGCCGACATTGCGGGCGCCCTGGACAGGTAAGTGTCCTCATTTTAAAAGTGAGCAGCTGCAGTATTTGTAGCTGCTGACTTAAAAAGTGCAGTTCTTAGCTGTGTTGAAAATGTCTTGCACAGTTATGTGCAGTGTCAGTGGCGGTGCGCCCATAGGGACGCAGGAGCGCCGCCCCCTCTGGCTCGCTCACAGCCAGTAAAATATACAGATTCATACACTGTATGAATCTGTATATTTTCGCCGCTGCCGCCCACTATTCAGCTGGCCGGATGTTGAGCGCCGGTCAGCTGAATAGCGGCAGCTGACTGGCTGTGTGGAAGTGCCTATCAGGGCCAGCGGCCCTGAGGCTGTAGTCGGCTTCCTGAAGCTCATCCTCGGGACGTACTGGCCGTACGTCCGAGGATAAGACTGACAGGCGTCTCAGCCAATCAGGTAACCTGATTGGCTGAAGCGTCATCGAGGGCGGAACGAGAGACATCGAGGGACGTAGAAGCCATAAAGGTAAGTGCCAGGGGGGGGTACTGGGCACGGTGGCTACAAGTGGGGGCACAGTGGCAACAATTGGGGGCACAGTGGCTACAATTGGGGGCACAGTGGCGACAATTGGGGGCACAGTGGCGACAATTGGGGGCACAGTGGCAACAATTGGGGGCACAGTGGCGACAATTGGGGGCACAGTGGCTGTGTTTGATGGCATAGTGGTGACAATTGATGGCACAGTAGCTGCGTTTGATGGTATGGCACAGTGGCTGTGTTTTGATGGCACGGTGGCTGCGTTTTGATGGCATGGCACAGTGGCTGCGTTTGGATGGCACAGTGGTTGCGTTTTGATGGCATGGCACAGTGGCTGCGTTTTGATGGCATGGCACAGTGGCTGTGTTTTGATGGCACAGTGGTTGCGTTTTGATGGCATGGCACAGTGGCTGCGTTTTGATGGCACAGTGACTGCATTTTGATGGCATGGCACAGTGGCTGCGTTTTGATGGCACGGTGGCTGCGTTTTGATGGCATGGCACAGTGGCTGTGTTTTGATGGCACGGTGGCTGCGTTTTGATGGCATGGCACAGTGGTTGCGTTTTGATGGCACAATGACTGCATCTGATGGCATGGCACAGTGGTGACAAATGATAGGTACAGTGAGGCTGCAATTGTTTTTTTTTTTTTTTTTTCCGTTTGCGCCCCCCCAAAAATTTTGAGCACCAGCCGCCACTGTGCAGTGTTGAAGTCTGATCACTGGTGGAGGGGAGACTGAGGAAATGCTTCATCCAGCCTGCAGCAGACTGATGGCATGATCTCAGCCTAGACAAAGTCACAAGGACAGATTTTTAATGATAAATGGTAGAGCTTTTCTTGAAAGATGTATATTGTGACATGTCAGGAATGTAGTGATTTGTGAAATAACTGTTGGGTCCCCTTTAACGTTGAACCCCCCCGGGAGGTAAATTCTTTATCCATGTGAATGCTCAGACTGAGCGCATAGCAGGACAGCCCCATCATGTCTCGGTGTAGGCAGCGTCTCTTTACTCGTCACAAAACACTCACTTTCTTCTGTTCAAACTTCTGGAACTTTCTCCGTCCGCAATGTCTGAGTCAATCTCGGCTCCACATGAAAGGTCGGAGGTCACCGGCGGCGAGTATACACCGACCGAGGCTTCGCCATCCGCACTTCATAACTCACAGCTGACATATTTTATAATCCTTTTATATGACGCCTGACATCACTAATAACACCACCAAAAAAGATCTCATTTCACTTTCTGATCACACCCTGTACACCACATGAGCCGCACGCCCGAAAATAGAATCGTAGACGAGTGACGCCAGAGAAGGACCAGGTGGTGGTTCATTGGGTCTCACCCATTTTCCCAACATTTCTGTCTGAGTATAGATCAGTGGAGGCTGGTGCTCAAAAGTTTTGGGGGGTGCAAACAAACTGAAAAAATAACCCATCAATTGCAGCCACTGTGCCCATCAAACGCAGACACTGTGCCCATCAATTGCAGCCACTGTGCCCATTAAACGCTGCCACTATGCCAATCAAGCGCAGCCACTGTGCCATCAAATGCAGCCACTGTGCCATCAAATGCAGCCACTGTGCCATCAAACGCAGCCACTGTGCCCATCATCTACAGCCACGGTGCCCATCAATTGCAGCCACTGTACCGTCAAACGCAGCCACTGTGCCATCAAATGCAGCCACTGTGCCCATCAAATGCAGCCACTGTGCCCATCAACTACAGCCACGGTACCCATCAATTGCAGCCACTGTACCGTCAAATGCAGCCACTGTGCCATCAAATGCAGCCACTGTGCCCATCAAATGCAGCCACTGTGCCCATCAACTGCAGCCATTGTGCCCATCAAATGCAGCCACTGTACCCATAAATTGCCGCCAGTGTGCCATCAAACGCATCTACTGTACTCATCAATTGTGGCTACTGTGCCCCATCAAATGCTGCCAGTGTGACCATCAATAGCCGCTACTGTGCCCCATCAAATGCTGCCAGTGTGACCATCAATTGCCGCTACTGTGCCCCATCAAATGCAGCCACTGTGCCATCAAACGCAGCCACTGTGCTCATCAACTACAGCCACGGTGCCCATCAATTGCAGCCACTGTGCCATCAAACACAGCCACTGTGCCATCAAATGCAGCCACTGTGCCCATCAACTACAGCCACGGTGCCCATAAACTGCAGCCACTGTGCCCATCAAACGCAGCCACTGTATCCATAAATTGCCGTCAGTGTGCCATCAAACGCAGCGACTGTACCCATCAATTGCTGCCAGTGTGCCCATCAATTGCCGCTACTGTGCCCATCAATTGCTGACACTGTGCCCATCAATTGTCACTACTGTGACCCATCAAATGCTGCCAGTGTGCCCATCAATTGTCTCTACTGTACCCCATCAAATGCTGCCAGTGTGCATCACCCGGCACTTACCTGTCTCGCAGCGGGTCAGCGGCAGTGTCCTGCACGTCCTCAATGTCTTCTCCCGTCCTCTCTATCAGGCGTCCGATCACAGCACCTGTCGTTTCAGCCAATCAGGTGACAGGTAACAGACCCGCGCACCTGATTGGCTGAGAGGCGGTTCAGTGTTAGCAAAGCAAATCCCTTCGCTTTGCTGGCACAACGCTGTGTTAAAAGCCCAGCATGGCGCCCGCTGTTCACCTTTTTGGGCACCTATTAGAGCCCAAGGCTGTAATCAGGTGCTTCCAAAAAACACCCCCTGCCCGAAAAGGGGCCGGACACCTGAATAGGGGGTGGCAGCGGCAACCATAGATAGATTGGGTGGGTGGCAGGAAAGAGGGGGCGGCGTCCATGCGCCCCTTCCGGATGCACCACCCCTGCGCCCTACCTCTTTGGAGGTCTGTTTCAGCCATCAACTACTCTTGGCATAAAAGAGTACTTTGTAATGTTTGTTTTCTCCTGCCAGTGTGAGGAGGCGTCTCTCTCTGTGTTCTTCATCTTCATCTATTGAACATATTGTCCTCCTGAACCTTATTCACACCCCTCATAGATTTCAACGTTTCAGTCATGCCCATCCCTTCCCTTCTTTCCTCCAGACTATGGCCCAGATTCTCAAAGGGCTTACGACGGCGCAACGCCATGTACGCCGCCGTAAGTCCTAATCTGGGCCGTCGTATCTATGCGACTGATTCTTAGAATCAGTTACGCATAGATATCCATTAGATCCGACAGGCTTAAGGTTCTTACGCTGTCGGATCTTAAATGCATTTTTTTTTTTTGCCGCTAGGTGTCGCCTCCGTAGTTTTCCCCGTCGAGTATGCAAATTAGCAAAATACGCGAATTCCCGAACGTATGCGCGGTCGGCGCAGTGAAGTTACGACGTTTACGTTAGATTTGCGACGCGTAAAGTTGCCCCTGCTATATGAGGGGCAACCAATGTTAAGTATGGCCGTCGTTCCCGCGTCGAAATTTTAAAATTTACGCCGTTTGCGTAAGTCGTCCGCGAATGGGGCTGGACGCCGTTCACGTCGAAACCAATGACGTCCTTGCGACGTCATTTAGCGCAATGCACGTCGGGAAATTTTAGGGACGGCGCATGCGCATTACGTTTGGCGCGGGAACGCGCTTAATTTAAATGCTCCACGCCCCCCACCCGGCTCATTTGAATTAGGCGGGCTTGCGCCGGGGGGATTTACGCTACGCCGCCGCAACTTTACAGGCAAGTTCTTTGTGAATAAAGCACTTGCCTGTAAAACGTAAATGACATACGTTACGCCGCCGCAGTTTTACGCCCATCTACGAGAATCTGGGCCTATATATATATATATTAGGTTCCTGAAGTCTCTTCTGATGTTTCATCCCACAGACCTTTCACTATTTTTGTTGTCTGTCTCTGGATCTGTTCTCTCTTACCGATTCTACCAATTCTACAGATTCTACCAATTCTACCGAATGTGTTCTGGGTTGAGGTCAGGACCCTGTGCAGGCCAGTCAAGTTCCTCCACCCCAAACTCGCTCATCCATGTCTCATCCATGGGGGTTTTCTGTTCTCCAGTCACCCTTCCCCTCTTTTCTACTATATGCTCTTCCTCAATTGATCTGTTTAAGACCTAATTGCTAAAATGAAATATAAAATCTGGAAAAGGATGTCTATGGAAGACGGATACTCCCACACATCTATGCTTCATGACGATGAAATCCCTGCGGAGTCACGACTATACAATGTTCTCTGTTTCCACCTACGGCGGAATGTCCTGGATTTCTTCACACCACATTACCTCTGAGGTCTCATGTGATTTGTGTGACGCTCTGCATGTAATCTGTCCTTGAAATATTTATCTAAAAATAAGGAAAAAAAAAAAAGAGAAACAAACTCTTCCCCTAAGTTTTGGGTTACATACACTTTAGGTTAAAGCGGAGCTTCACCCTAAAGTGGAACTTCTGCTCATCGGATCCCCCCCCCCCCCTCCCCCCACAATTGGCACCTTTCGGGGGGAGGGGGGACAGGATACCTGTGTTTTACAGGTATCCTTTGCCAACTTCCGGGAGTCCGGCTGCACCCGTGACACGGCAGTGACGTCACCGCAGGGCCGCCGGGCTTATAGGAGAGAGCAGCGGGGCCTCGCGCATGTGCAGTAGGGTTCCCGGCGTGAAGCCGAAAGGTTACACTGCCAGGGCAGGGCCGCCATCAGGAATTTTGGGGCCCCTTACACAGCTTCAGGCATGGGCCCCCTGGAGAAGAGAACCGGGGGGGGGGGGTGCTGCCGCCTGAAATTGAGAAGCGGGGAGGCTGCCACGAATTGAGAAGCAGGGGGGGGGGGGGCCTTTACAAAAAAATAAGAAATAAAGAAAAATATATATAAAAAAGGGGGGTAGCCATCCGTCCGGGGCCCTGGGGACCTTTGGCTGGGCCCTTTAATAAAAAGAAAAAAAATATATATAAAAAATATATATTTAAATGTATTTATTTTTAAAAAGGGGGGTTGCCATCTGGGGCCCTGGGGACCTCTGGGCCCTTTAATAAAAAATATATATATATATATATATATATAAATATATATATATATATATACGCACACACTATTTTTTTTTTTTAGAAAAGGAAATTACAAAAAAAGGGGGGTTGCCATCCGGGACCTCTGGGCCCTTTAATAAAAAAAAGAAACCTCTGGGTCCGTTAAAAAAAATATAAAAAATAAATAAATAAAAAGGGGGGGGTTGCCATCCAGGGCCCTGGGGACCTCTGGGCCCTTGAATAAAAAATAAAAATAAAAAAGGGGGTTTGCCACATGGGACCCTGGGGACCTCTGAGCCCTATAATAATAATAATATTATATATATAAAATAAAATAATATAAAAAAATATATATATAAAAAAAGGGGGGTTGCCGTCCGGGGCCCTCTGGGCCCTTTATTATTAATAATAATAATAATAATAATAATAATAATAATATAATATATATATATAAAAAATAAAAAAAATATATAAAAAAAATATATTTTTTTTATAAAAAAGGAGGGTTGTCATCCAGGGCCCTGGGGATCTCCGGACCCCTAAAAAAAAAAAAAAAATTGGCCTTTTAATAAAAAATAAAATAAAAATATATTAATTTTTTTTTTATTTTTTTTATAAAAAAAAAAGGGGGGTTGCCATCTGGGGCCCTGTGGGCCATCCGGGACCCTGGGGACCTCCGGGCCCCTTACAGGTGTACCCCCCTGATGGCTGCCCTGCTGCCGGGTTCCTTTACCCTTAATGGCGGCGGCAGTGTAGCCTTTCGGCTTCACGCCGGGAACCCTACTGCCGACATCGCTGGACTCCAGGACAGGTAACTATCCCTTTATTAAAAGCCAGCAGCTGCAGCATGCTGTGCTTTCAAGACTAGTGTTGTCAGCTTTTATCTATCTATCTATATATTGTCTATTAGGTGGATTCAGGTAGGCGGGCACATAGTTGCGGCGGTGTAGCGTATGGCATTTACACTACGCCGCCGTAAGTTAGCGGGGCAAGTACCTGATTAACAAAGTACTTGCCTGCTAAGTTACGGTGGCGTAGCGTAAATCGGGCGGGCGTAAGCGCGCATAATTCAAATTCGGCTGAGGGGGTGTGTTTTATGCTAATGGAGGGTGACCTTACGTAATTGACGTATTTCCCAGTGTGTATTGCGGCAAAGTACGCCGCACGGTCCTATTGGTTTCGACGTGGACGTAAATGACGTAAATCCCTATTCACGGACGACTTACGCAAACGACGTAAAATTTTCGAATTTCGACGCGGGAACGACGGCCATACTTAACATTACTATTCCAGCTATTTGATGGAATAACTTTAGGCCTGATAATGCGTTACGTAAACGGCATATCTGTACTGCGTCGGCTGGGCGTACGTTCGTGAATAGGCGTATCTAGTGATTTACATATTCTACACCGACCGCAATGGAAGCGCCACCTAGTGGTCAGCCTAAAAATTACACTTTAGGATACGACGGTGTAAGACACTTACGCCGCTCGTATCTGAGCCTAATTTAAGCGTATCTGGTTGCCAGAATACGCTTAAATTAGCGCCGGCGCACATTCAGACTTAGGCTGGCGTATCTACTGATACGCCAGCCTAAGTCTTTCTGAATCCACCTATATCTATCTATCTATCTATCTATCTATCTATCTATCTATCTATCTATCTATCTATCTATCTATCTATCCTGGATAGATATCTAGCCTGGACTTCAGCAACACACTTTAGTGCAAAGGAATGCAACGCAAGGGACTACAAGGGTCTAAAGGGGCCCTAAGGGCACAAGCCAAAAAAAAAAAAAGGTTTGCATGCAATAATAAGGTAAATTGTCCCTAATGAGCGACAACAAATGCTCAGGAGCAGCACATCCATTTTACCCCGTTGCGGCGCAGCCAATACAATGTTGCGTTATTAGACAGGAATAGGGGTAGAAGGTAAGGCAATGTAGAACAGATGCCGTGTGATTAAAAAAATGACGTGTCAGCCAATAGCGTGGACTGGTATGATAGGAGGAATTCCAAGGAAGAGTGTTTTGTAACAGGAATTTTTGTTCTCTGCCAGCGCGGGGGGGGGGGGGGGGGGGGGGGGGCAGGGGGTGTTCTGGGGGGTTGACTCATTATCATCGCCGATTAACCCTTCCATACCTGAAGCGGCATAAAAAACAGATCTACTTGCTAAGGGCCGCTATTTTATTCACGATTCAGTAAAACCTTGGTTTGAGAGTAACTTGGTTTGAGAGTGTTTTGCACATTTTTTTAATACATTTTGACTTGATATACGCGATGTCTTGATATCCAAGTAGCGTATACTTCACTAAGTGTAGCAATATGGTTACATTTAATGAAGGTACAACATTTAGCAACATATTGCTACACTTAGAGGCGCCTCTCTTCTCTTTAATACTCTGCAGCTCCTGCTGGATTTTGCCTCTAATCCCCTTTGTGGAGGCTTCCAATTGTGGATGGACATTTTATGGTTACACAACCTATCACCAGGGCTGTCTTAATGAGAGGGCACACCTGGGCACTGCCCAGGGGCAAGCTCCGTCTCTACAGGACAGGCAAAACAAACAATTGCTTGGGGGCCCTGAGCTGACCTGGGGCCCCCAACTTCCCCTTTCCAGGATGTAGTGTGGCCGAGCTCCTCTTCCTTCCACCTGGAGTCCTGTCCTGTGTAGCGTTAATGTAGGCTTTGCATGCAGGGGGGGGGGGCTTGGGGCCCCCAAGTTCCTTCAAACGGCCCTGCCCAGGGGCCCCAGCTGCATGGGGGCCCCTGCACTTTGCCCAAAGCAGCTGGTCCTTGAGCCCACCCTGCCCCAAAATTGGGGGCCCCATGATAGCACTGAGAGTGATAGATACACAGGAGAGGCAGTCAGCCTTCTACCTACTTGATGTCTGTTTACCTGCACTGACATCATTGTAGGGGCCCCAGAGCATTACTTTGCCAGGGGGCCCAAGATGCTATTAAGACGGCCCTGCCTATCACATTGCTATAATCTTTTTATATGGACTTATAAACTGAAGGACATATGAATAAATGGTTGTGGAATGAATCATTTGAGTTTCCATTATTTCTTATGGGGAAACTCGCTTTGATATACAAGTGCTTTGGATTACAAGCATGTTTTTGGAACAAATTATGCTCACAACCCAAGGTTTTACTGTACTCATGTGGATATCAACAGTAATGTCAATTCTTGGGGTGGCTTCCCAATTCCCATGAGATTAAGGCTGGGTTCACGCTTATGCGATTCCAGACATCGCATGTGATTTGCCCCGCATTGCTGTGTGCATCACATGGGATGTCTGTGCAATGCAGATTCAGCCATACAGTTTGTATGACTGAAATCCCATCCTATTGGCACCAAAATGGTGCAGGACCCTTCTTTTGGTCCTCACTGTTATCGGATTGCATGGGTGTTCAGACCCATACAATCTACAATGGGTGGTGGCGGAAGGTTATAGTATAGTAATATGCACAAATCATGTGGTAGTCCTTTGAATTGGATCAGTTTTGTGTGGGTTAGGCAGTCTTTTTTTGATAGGGCAGCCTTGTGAAGGGAGTTAAAGCCACTCCAAATGTGGAAGAGAGAAAAACAAGCAACAGGCCCATCTTAGTAAGACTGATCAAAATTTAATGACAAGATGCATTAAAAAAACTCACATTTAATCCATACAATCTAATTGCACAGTTCGCACTGCGTTCTGCAAAGAGATTTTCAGGTATCATTACCTTTATATTGACACCCACATCGATTTGCAGATGTCAGTGTGAACTGCCTGTGAGTCAGATGTGGGAACCCATACAGGAATCACGCTGGTTCCCACATCGCACCAGTGTGAGCCGAGACTAAATTCACAGTTGACATAGATTTCCTCCAAAATGTCAGCAACATATGAAGGCCCATTGACACTGAAAGCTAAACTCTGGGCACAAAAGAATTGATTTCAATATGTTCCCTTAAAAGCCACAAAGGATATAAATCCACTTTGTCTCCTCATAATGGGCACAGAAGGTGTTCAAGGCTAAAAACTCAGACCAGGGATGGTGAAAACACCTCTCCTTGGGCACAGCAGGTGTACAGACCCGTGAGTTAAGTGCAGGGATGGTGGAAACCCATCACAATGGACATAATAGGTGTACAGACACAGGAACTCAGCACAGGGATGGTCTGCGCCCCTCATAATGGGTACAGGAGGTGTACAGACCCAGGAACTTAGCACAGGGATGGTCTGAGCCCCTCATAATGGGTACAGGAGGTGTACAGACCCGGGAACTCAACACAGGGATGGTCTGAGCCCCTCATAATGGGCACAGGAGGTGTACAGACCCAGGAACTTAGCACAGGGATGGTCTGAGCCCCTCATAATGGGTACAGGAGGTGTACAGACACAGGAATTCAGCACAGGGATGGTCTGAGCCCCTCATAATGGGTACAGCAGGTGTACAGACCTAGGAACTCAGGACAGGGATGGTGGGAACCCCTCATAATGGTCACAGCAGGTGTACAGAACCAGGAACGTAATGCAGGGAAAGTGGAAAACACTCATAAGGGACATTATAGGTGTGCTGACCCAGGAACTCAGCACAGGGATGGTGGGAACAGGTTATAATGGGTACAGCGGGTGTGCAGACCCAATAAGAACTCACCAACATAGTTTCTGAGAGGTAGAAGAAACTGTCGGGAGGTAATCACTCTAGTGCACAAATATTATATAGTGAGGAAATGTGGGCCATGTGGACCTGGACCTTAAAGCCTAATTGAAGTTATAGACAGTGGCGGCTGGTGCTCAAAATTTTTGAGGGGGCGCAAACGAAAAAAAAAATTGTCGCCACTGTGCCCATTGATGTCGCTGCTGTGCCCTGTAAAGTGCCCCTTTCCCCCCCCTGCCCGGCACTTACCTTTACTGGAGTCAGCCATCCACGTCCCTCGATGTCTTCTACCGCCCTCGATGACTGACAGGCGTCTCAGCCAATCAGGTTACCGGTAGCCAGAATCGGCCAACCTGATTGGCTGAGACGCCTGTCAGTCTTATCCAAGGAGCGCATCCCCAGTGCGTTCCTTGTATAAGCTTCCGGGACCCGAGGGCTGTACTCGGAAAAGCCTATCAGAGCCGTTGGCTTCCGATAGGCACTTCCGTACAGACAACCAGCTGCCGTTATTCAGATGGCCGGACATGAGCGCCGACCATCCGAATCGAACAGCGGCAGCGGCGATAATAACATAGATTCGTGCAATGCATGAATCTATGTTATTAGACTCAGTGGCGGTGAGAGCCAGAGGGGGCGGCGCTCAGGGCCGGCCTTAGGTGTTCAGGTGCCATGTGCGAGCTAATCCTGTGGCGCCCCCCCCATCTTCACCCCTCGCCCCCAAGACATTGTGCAATTTTCCGCCCCCCTGAAAGTGCCGCCTGGTACATTGGTACCATCGGGTCCCATGTGGTCATGTGAGCAACTGACTGCAACTTACATTCTGCGAGGTGTGGTGGCCGCACGGCACCCCTGTTGCCCATGGCGCCCTGTGCGGCCGCACAGCTCGCACACCCCAAAGACCGGCCCTGGCGGCGCTCCAGCGCCCTCTATGGACGAACCGCCACTGGTTACAGATATACAGTTAGATAGACAATGTACTACTAACGTGAATTTTCATAGTCCAGAAGGCTTCAGATTATATCCTAGTGCACTCAGTATTCAGCATTCAGTAACAGACAAGGTTGGACACACCCCCTACTCTTCTCTTCAATACAAGCATGAGGGGTGTGGCTGTTACTCAGCTCTGCCAGCACAGAGCACCGCACAAAGAGTATTTTGAAACATTTAAAAAAAAAATATATATATATATATATATATATATATATATATCACAAATTATATCATGCCAGAGAAAGAAGAGATAAAAAGACGAAGGTTGTCAATTTCTCTTTGCATCTCACGAACTGTTACCGAACAGCACATATTTCATCGTTTATTAGGCAGGGAGTACTCACTCTGCCCTGCGCGGTCCTCTGCCGTTGTCCCAGGAGGATGCAGGTGGGGACTGAAGGAGAGAAAAAGCAGTTTGGTTCAGGGAGAAGTTATCTCTGTCTCATCTCCACCAATCAGATGGCTTCCAGGTCCCGGGCCGTACGCATCACAGAACTTTCCACCGGGGTCTCTATGGCAAGACAATCTGTGCCGAGGCTTTGATCTCCCTTTAAATGAAGTGCCGGCTGATTAGATACAGTAGATGATCGTTCTTGCCGCTCTAAGGTAACCCTTTTGAGATGGCAGATAAGGAAGCGCAGGGTCAGTTTCGTCTTCTAGCTGAAAGTTTAACGTTTCTATCGGTTTCATCAAGAGGATGAGCCGGATCTTATCTGGGTTGAACCAGAGGGGACTATAGCGGAAAAAAAAAAAAGATTTTAGAAGTGCTGGTGATACAGGAAGACAGAAAATAATGATCGGAAAACACTGATCAGTTTTGAGAGGCAAATCAAAATTTTTATTGCCGTCAGGTTTTTTTTTTTGCATACAGCCAAAGGGCCTCAATTTTTAAGTGAACATGTATTTTAGGCAAAACAGTGGTTGTAAATTCTTACATATACCCAGTAAAGTGACTGGCCAGTGGCCTCAGAGATGAAAAAAAAATTCCTCCTATTTATGTTGTACCTGTTTATCAGCAGCCTTCTCTTTTCTCCTTATAAAGCTTGTCTGAGCTGTTAGAAAAAAAGGGGGCGGAGACATGAAATTACACACTGCAGAGCTCACTGAGGAGCGCTCTGAGAGCTGATTGGAGGGAATGGACACACCCCCTTCAAACAGAAACAGAGCTCAGGATGTCAGTCACAGCTTGAGCTCCCTCCCCTGTCACCTTTTTCCTCTTGGGCTCAAGAAAACTTGTCAGAAAAGATTCATGCTGATAGCAGAGGAACGAAGCAGTAGACAGAAATGACGCTTAGTGCTCTTAATTAAAACACTATAGAGGAATATGCTTTGTTCTTATTTTATGTCTGAGGTTTACAAACACTTTAAGGGCTAGTTTACACTTGATTCAAAACATGGCTTTGGACAGGCTTTGTTAAAGCTCTCTGAATGCCAGTCAAAGCTCCTGTCACTAAATAAAATGGTTAGCTTACAGTCCTGTTTATACCTGCTTTTGCTTGGTGCTTCGATGAGGCTTCGGTGGAGCTTTCGGTGGGGCTTTGGTGGAGCTTCGATGGGGCTTTGGTGGAGCTTTGATGGGGCTTCTGTGGGGCTTCTGTGAGGGTTCGTGGGGCTTCGATGAAGCTTCAGTGGGGTTTCAGTGGGGCTTCAAGCGAGCTTTACCATAGACTTCTATTGAGGCTTTGAAGATGCTTTGAAGCACCACTGAAGCTACATCATTTTTGAAGCGAAGCCGAAGCAAAGCAAAGCAAAGCAAAGCAAAAGCAAGTTGTAAATAGGACTGTAAGCAAACCATTTTATTTAGTGACAGGAGCTTTGACTGGCGTTCAGAGAGCTTTAACAAAGCCTGTCCGAAGCCTTGTTGAAGCCAAAGCTAGTGTGAGCCCTTAGGGTAAAGTTTAATATACTTATATAGCATATTATATCGCATGCGGTTTGCCTTCTCTGGTTCCTCCTTTCCCCCCTCCTAGAAGAAATATACCTCTGGAATATACCGTATTTGGCCTCTGGCAAATCTTAATTTCATCCTTTTTAATCATATGTTGGTTTTCACATTGTAAAGCCCTGTCATCTCTAGAAGTATACTGTAGATACAGTTGGAACAATTGGCATTAGGGCTGTGCCTTTAATAAAACACTTCAGCGCTCTTACATCCCACCCCACAGCTCTTTTGATTGGGTGGGGGGGTCGGCTCAGCGACACCTTCTAGTGCAGCTTTTCTCATCCTTTTTACTACAAAAGAACCCTTAAAACAGTTTTCAGGTATTTTTATTAGACCTTTGGTATACAGTAAGGCTGGGTTCACAAATATGCGAATTGGATGCGAATTTCCGAACATATTGGGCCGGATTCACGTAGCACTTACGCCGACGTATCTCGAGATACGCCGCGTAAGTGTAACTATGTGCCGTCGTATCTATGCGCCGTGCCCACAGAACTAGATACGTCTGAAAATAGGCTTCAACCGACCAACGTAACTTTCCCACGCTGGCGTATCTTGGACGCATATTTACGCTGACCGCCTCATTGCAAATATGCAAATGAGGGTGATACGTCGATTCACAAACGTAGTTGCGCCCGGGGCATAATATACGCGGTTTGCGTAAGGCTTACGTCCGGCGTATAGTTATCCCCCATCTATGAGGCGCAACTCATGTAAAGGTATGGACCAGGGATCAGCCGTCTATTTTACGTAGTTTACGTAGTAGTACGTGAATAGGGCTGGGCTTAGGTTACGCTCACGTCGTAGGCAGTGATTCGACGTATCTTAGGGAGTAGTTTCGACGTGATTCTGAGCATGCGCACTGGGTTGCGTCCACGGGACGGCGCTTGCGCCGTTCATTTTCAGTACTTCTATGACGCTTGGCCCATCATTAGCATGGGGTCACGCCTCATTAGCATGGCTCATGCCCACTACCTCCTACGCTGGCCTATGCTGAGGAAACCCAGCGTATCTTTAACAGCGAGTGAGGGCGAGTACTTTGTGAATCCAGTGCTTGCCGCTCTGCGCTATGCCGGCGTAGCCTAAAAAAGATACGCTACACCGGCATAAATATGCGCCAATGTATGTGAATCCGGGCCATATTATATAAAGTCTGTTACATTCCTGTCTGGACGTGGCAGCAAGTTTCACAGACAATTTATAAAGTTCTTTGTGCTTCAGGCAGATCATGGCTGCAATGCAGGCAGATCATAGCTGGTTGGAGGGGGCAGAAGGGTGCTGTACATAGCTTCCTGAAAATGTAACAGCTCCCTGCTTCAGTACTCCGCTCAAGAGCCCTCAGCCCTGATGCATGCCCTGGGACTAGTGTTGTCCCGATACCACTTTTTTAGGACTGAGTACAAGTACCAATACTTTTTTTCAGCCATGTCCCCCCACAAATGCAGCCATGTTCCCCCCATATATGCAGCCATGTCCCCCCACAGATGCAGCCATGTCCCCCCACAGATGCAGCCATGTCCCCCCCCCATATATGCAGCCATGTCCCCCCATATCCAGCCATGTCCCCCCCATATCCAGCCATGTCCCCCCATATCCAGCCATGTCCCCCCCATATGCAGCCATGTCCCCCCCATATGCAGCCATGTCCCCCCCATATGCAGCCATGTCCCCCCATATCCAGCCATGTCCCCCCCATATCCAGCCATGTCCCCCCATATGCAGCCATGTCCCCCCATATCCAGCCATGTCCCCCCATATCCAGCCATGTCCCCCCATATGCAGCCATGTCCCCCCCATATGCAGCCATGTCCCCCCGATATGCAGCCATGTCCCCCCCATATGCAGCCATGTCCCCCCCCATATCCAGCCATATCCTCCCCATATGCAGCCATGTCCCCCCCATATCCAGCCATGTCCCCCACATATATGCAGCCATGTCCCCCTTACCGTACATGCTGCCGCGCCGTGCCGCTGCTTGGTTAATTTGGGCGGGGAACATTACAGCTTTCATTTGAATAGCTGACGTCTTTCGCGCCGCGCTGCGTATAGACACTCCCCCTTGCTCGGGATTGGACAGTTCACCCGAGCAAGGGGGAGTGTCTATACGCGGCGCGGCGGGTAACACTACAGCTATTCAAATGAAAGCTGTAATATTCCCCGCCCGTATTAACCAAGCGGGGATGTGGCATAGCGGCGGGATGCGGCGGCGGGGGGGGGGGGGGAAGTATTCTATTTCGGTATCGGGGGTATTTGCGGGAGTACGAGTACTCCCGCAAATACTCGGAATCGGTCCCGATACCGATACTAGTGTCGGTATCGGGACAACCCTACCTGGGACCATTCAGAAAACAAGGATACCACAGGAGAATACCCCACAACACATGGCAAATCTAAAAGCCACTTAGCAGGTAGGTTGTGCCCGTGCAGTTGGTAGAACTGTAAAATTTTCACGGTTTGACCGAAGCATGCCTTTAACAAGTCTGTGCAATGGCCAATTTACACCGCTTGCTGTGCCAATGGAAATTATGTAGCTGTGATCCCCGTGCCAAGGTGTCAATGGAAATTAAGGGCAATTAGCAAGCGGTGTAGCAGGTGAGAAGGCTGTTTAGAAATACCGATACCCACCCCTGGATTTTAGCGAGTAGGCGAATTTGTACAACATCGAATCTTCAAATGCCCATCAAAGGCATCTTTCATTACCAGCAGCAGTTACCTGGAGTTCACCTGTTAATATTAATCACCAGTGAAAACTGAACTCCTGCCGGGACGAGGTGTGAAGTGAGTGCGGACGGCAGTCTGGCAGGAACAATGGAGGCCGCTGCACCGCCGGAAAAAGCAACAAACCGTGACCATATGTGGGTGGGTGGGTGTCTGTATTTACATATATATTTATATACAGTATACATACGCATTGTACAAATATCCTATATATACAGGATCTCACAAAAGTAAGTACACCCCTCACATTTTTGTAAATATTTTATTCTATCTTTTCATGTGACAACACTGAAGTAATAAACAAAAACCAAAAGGGTGCCGTGACGTCATCGCGTTCCGTCCTGAACGCCGGCTGTGTTTTCCTGACCGAGTAGCGAGAAGCATCGGAACAAGAGATCGGAGACGTTTTGCTATCCATGCTGTATTTATATTGCCTAATTGTAAGTGCAATTTTTATTAAACCCTCTTCTATTTTTAAACGTTATACGCTATGAGAGGTCCTTCTTCTCTTTTTTTTTGGTTTATGACTCTTCGGATTGTATGCTGAGCTATACCGTGGTTATCTTGACGGCTAAGGTATTGGGAGACCAGACTTCCCACAGGCCCTATTAGACTGATGCAAAACAGTCTTTTCATCTGGTAAGCAGGCAATCTTATCCTTCCTCACGGGTGTATTGGTGACAGCTTACCTCACATCAATCAAGAGTCTTTCACATTGTCTGCACAATCCACTTCTCTTTCACAAGGAAAATTACTGGATAGAGTCATATGAACTTTGTTTCGTGGCTTTTTAAGACTTTTTCTTCATATATCCATCTGCATTTTTATGTTTTTTCCTATTCTGGCTAAATTTTCAGTTTATTCCAGAATGACTTTTTTTGTTTATTATTAATTTATATGAGCACAATATCACTCACTAGCGCTGCACTGGTTTTTTTCTTTTTTAACACTGAAGTAATGACACTTTGCGACAATGTAAAGTAGTGAGTGTGCAGCTTGTATAAAAATAACTCAACACGTCTAAACGGCTGGCAACAAAAGTGAGTACACCCCTAAGTGAAAATGTCCAAATTGGGTCCAATTAGCCATTTTCCCTCCCTGGTGTCATGTGACTCGTTAGTGTTACAAGGTCTCAGATGTGAATGGGGAGCAGGTGTGTTAAATTTGGTGTTATCGCTCTCACTCTCTCATACTAATCACTGGAAGTTCAACATGGCACCTCATGGCAAAGAACTCTCTGAGGATCTGAAAAAAAGAATTGTTGCTCTACATAAAGATGACCTAGGCTATAAGAAGATTGCCAAGACCCTGAAACTGAGCTGCAGCACGGTGACCAAGACCATACAGCGGTCTAACAGGACGGGTTCCACTCAGAACAGGCCTCGCCATGGTCGACCAAAGAAGTTGAGTGCATGTGCTCAGCGTCATATCCAGAGGTTGTCTTTGGGAAATAGACGTATGAGTGCCGCCAGCATTGCTGCAGAGGTTGAAGGGGTGGGGGGTCAGCCTGTCAGTGCTCAGACAATACGCCACACACTGCATCAAATTGGTCTGCATGGCTGTCGTCCCAGAAGGAAGCCTCTTCTAAAGATGATGCACAAGAAAGTCCACAAACAGTTTGCTGAAGACAAGCAGACTAAGGACATGGATTACTGGAACCATGTCCTGTGGTCTGATGAGACCAAGATAAACTTTTGTCTCATATCATATAAAATAAACATATGATAAAAATTATAGACCCTTAATTTCTTTGTAAGTGGGCAAACTTACAAAATCTGCAGGGAATCAAATATTTATTTCTCCCATTGCATATCAACAACTACATGATTAGCTGTTAAACATCTTCCCTGAAGAAGTGGGCAGGCATGCAACGAAACGCGTTGGTGACGCAGTACAATTTCTATATTCAATTCAGACTGCTAAAAGAGCATCTCTCCCTCTGTCAGGAAAGTCTGTAAAGGCCTTTAAAGTGTCACCTATGGATAATTTTAGAGAACTATGCCCCCCCCCCCAAAACACACACACACAAATTCACAGATGCATGTAGATTTAGGTCTTGGCATGTTTAGTATCTCTTTACTCAACACAACACAATCTTTTTTAATTTATTTTAAACAATTAGGTATGACATTGTTTTTTTTGTATTAAAATCAATGACCTAAAAATAGGTGTTTGATAAATAACTGCACAAAAAACACGTAACATAAAAAATCGCAACTTCCGCTATTTTATTCTTTAAAGCCTATGGGCCGGATTCAGATACTTTGGAGTATCTTTAGGTGGGGCGCAATGTATCTCAGATACATTACGCCGCCGTAAATTAGGGCGCAAGTTTCGTATTCAGAAAGAACTTGCGCCCTTAGTTACGGCGGTGTAAAGCATGTTGTCCGGCGTAAGCCCGCCTAATTCAAATGGGGATGATGTGGGCGTGTTTTATTTAAATGAATGGTGACCCTGCGTACTTGACGTATTTTACGAACGGCGTATGCGCCGTTCGTGAAAAAAAATCCCAGTGCGCATGCTCGAAATTACGCCGCAAATGGTCATTGCTTTAGACGTGAACGTAACTTACGTACAGCCCTATTTGCAACGACTTACGCAAACGACGTAAAATTTTCAAAACTCGACGCGGGAACGACGTCCATACTTAACATTGGCTACGCCTCATATAGCAGGGGTAACTTTACGCCGGAAAAAGCCTTACGTAAACGACGTATAAAAATGCGCCGGCCGGACGTACGTTTCTGAATCGGCGTATCGACCTAATTAGCATATTCATTGCGTAACTATACGGAAGCGCCACCTAGCGCCCAGCGTAAATATGCAGCCTAAGATACCACGGTGTAAGAGACTTACGCCGGTCGGATCTCAGGGAAATTCTGGCGTATCTAGCTTTCTGAATACAGAATAAGGATACGCCGGCACTTCGTAGCACTTACAATAGTAAACACAGAGATCCACGTCCTGTCAGGGAGAGGAGACCGATGGCATGTCCCTTGTACATAGGGACACCGATTGGTCACCTCCCCCAGTCAGTCCCCTCCCCCCCACAATTACAATCACTCACTAGGAAACACATTAACCCCTTGATCGCTCCATAGTGTTAACCCCTTCCCTGCCAGTCACATTTACACAGTAATCAGTGCATATTTATAGCACTGTTCGCTGTATAAATGTGAATGGTCCCAAAATAGTGTCAAAAGTGTCCGATGTGTCCGCCGTAATGTCGCAGTCACGATAAAAATCACTGATCGCCGCCATTACTAGTAAAAAAAAAAAAAAAATTTGAAATGCTATAATTCTATCCCCTATTTTGTAGCCGCTATGGGCCAGATTCACGTCCGATCGCGTATCTTTGTGCGGGCGTAACGTATCTGATTTACGTTACGCCTCCGCAACTTAGACGGGCAAGTGCTGTATTCTCAAAGCACTTGCTCCGTAAGTTGCGGCGGCGTAGCGTAAATCGGCCGGCGTAAGCCCGCCTAATCCAAATTTGGAACAGGGGGGCGTGTTTTATGTAAATGTTGTGTGACCCGACGTGATTGACGTTTTTCCCGAACGGCGCATGCGCCGTCCGTGGAATTTCCCAGTGCGCATTGCTCCAAAGTACGCCGCAAGGACGTCATTGGTTTCGACGTGAACGTAAACGACGTCCAGCCCCATTCACGGACGACTTACGCAAACGACATAACTTTTTCAAATTTCGACGCGGGAACGACGGCCATACTTAACATTGGTACGCCGCACTTACGCCACCATATAGCAGGGGTAACTATACGCCGGGAAAAGCCTAACGTAAACGGGGTAAATGTACTGCGTCAGCCGGGGCGTACGTTCGGGAATTCGCGTATCTAGCTAATTTGCATACTCAACGCGGAATTCGACGGAAGCGCCACCTAGCGGCCAGCGTAAATATGCAGTTACGATACGACGGTGTAACACAGTTACGCCAGTCGGATCTACGGGAAATCTATGCGTAACTGATTCTAAGAATTCGTAGATTCGACCGCGCAACTTAGAGATATGACGGCGTATCTGGAGATACGCCGTCGTATCTCGTTTGAGAATCTGGGCCTATAACTTTTGTGCAAACCAATCAATACAGTATACGCTTATTGCGATTGGTCATTAAGCAGCCAAATCTTCCGGTCTCTAAGTGGTTAAAGATCTTTTCATGAATGTATAACCAGACCTTTGGAAATGGCACGTCGGCTAAATCTGACCGCGTCTTTTATACGGATAATCACACCTAAACTGCAGGTAAAGGTTTTTTTTCTGCAAGGCTTCACTCTGAATCTCATCATTTCTGCTCCAATGCCCTCCAGTAACCTTTCCTATATCCTTTGCTTTTTTATTCTTTCTTGCTGTGCTTTTCAGCCATGTCTCTCTACCCTCCAGCAGAGGCTTTTATACCACAAGGCCGCTCCCTGGATACAGCAGAATCCTGTTGTGTTGCGTATTATATTTTGAGGCGACAGAAAACCTTCTCCACCTAAACAAAGACATCTTGAGTTGAAAGAGTCAAGGGCAGAGCGCCGTTTTTTTCTTGTTTTTTTTACGTATAAGCTGCAGGTGGGCGCGCACAAGCCATCGGATCGCAAACATCTGATGCCGCAAAGCCCCCTAGGTTGTGATTCGATCCAGGCCTCGGAGACGTTAAGCAATATACAGCTTCTGTTCGCCTCCAACGTGCGCATGAAACACATTTTCACTTTGTAATGAAACTGCGAAGACGGTTAACCGTTCGCTCGCCGCGCCGTCTGGCCTCATATACCTCCCGGCTGCTGAATTGCATATTTTTTTTATTTTTTTATTTGGCGGAATTTTCTGGAAAGCTGGACTCAGTCCAGCGGGATTCTATGAGAACAACACAGAAAGTGTGACTCTATCAGCCGGCTCTCCTCTCCGCCGCTCTAAGTCCCTTTTAAATGCCCCTCTGGGGACCTTTTCTCAGAAAGGAGATTTTGGCTCAAAGCTGCGGCCTTACAAATCACTTCTCGGCCTCTCTTCCTGTGGAGACCTGCTGGAGACTTGTGTTTGTGTTGGCAGGGAGCCCTCGGTAGGGGGGGAAGAAAACACCCCCCCCCCCCACCTTCCCCATTACACCATGGGTCCAGCCGCCCTCCCCGCGGAAACCCCCCCCCTCCCACTGCAGATGACATTGCATACGAGGGGGGGGGGGGGGGGGCTTAAAAAAAAACAAGAAGGATTCCTTTGGTAACAAAAGCAGAGACAAAGGTTAAAGTGAACCTTTGTTTTTTTTCTACCAAAATAATAAACAATTTTATACTTGTCTGCTCTGTGCAATGGTTTTACACAGAGCAGCCCCGATCCTCATTTTGGGGTACCCCGCCGTTGCTTCAGGCCCCTCCTCTTCGGCTAGAGCCCCCCCCCGGAATCCTACTTTCCCTGGAGGCACCCGCGCGTGCTCGCTCCCGAGCCGCCCAGTCTGCTTCTATTGCCTCGCCCACTCCATCGTCACGACGTTTGATTGACAGCAATCGGAAACCAATGGCTGCCGCTGCTATCAATCTATCAATCTGCTATCAATCTGCCCAATTGGGAAGGAGACCACGCCGAGAGCTACTGCTCTCATGCACGCCGCTGGATCGGGCTCAGGCAGGGCTGGTGCAAGGATTTTTGACACCCTAGGTCAGGGATATGCAATTAGTGGACCTCCAGCTGTTGCAAAACTACGAGTCCCATCATGCCTCTGCCTCTGGGTGTCATGCTTGTGGCTGTCAGAGTCTTGCTATGCCTCATGGGACTTGTAGTTCTGCAACAGCTGGAGGTCCGCTAATTGCATATCCCTGCCCTAGGTGATACCTCATTTTGCCACCCCCCCTGGCTCCACCTCTGACCCCACCCCCTTTGCCCTGCCCTGCCCATGTATGCCCCACCTTTTTAATGAAGTGCCCATCAAATGCAGCCTCACCAGCGCCCATCAAATACAGCCTCACCAGCACCCATCAAATACAGCCTCACCAGCGCCCATCAAATGCAGCCTCACCAGCGCCCATCAAATGGAGCCTCACCAGCGCCCATCAAATGCAGCCTCACCAGTGCCCATCAAATGCAGCCTCACCAGTACCCATCAAATGCAGCCTCACCAGCGCCCATCAAATGCAGCCTCACCAGCGCCCATCAAATGCAGCCTCACCAGCGCCCATCAAATGCAGCCTCACCCGCGCCCATCAAATGCAGCCTCACCAGTGCCCATCAAATGCAGCCTCACCCGCGCCCATCAAATGCAGCCTCACCAGCGCCCATCAAATGCAGCCTCACCAGCGCCCATCAAATGCAGCCTCACAAGCGCCCATCAAATGCAGCCCACCAGCGCCCATCAAATGCAGCCTCACCAGCGCCCATCAAATGCAGCCTCACCAGCGCCCATCAAATGCAGCCTCACCAGCGCCCATTAAATGCAGCCTCACCAGCACCCATCAAATGCAGCCTCACCAGCGCCCATCAAATGCAGCCTCACCAGCGCCCATCAAATGCAGCCTCACCAGTGCCTATCAAATGCAGCCTCACCAGTGCCGATCAAATGCAGCCTCACCATCGCCCATCAAATGCAGCCTCACCAGCGCCCATCAAATGCAGCCTCACCAGCGCCCATCAAATGCAGCCTCAGCAGCGCCCATCAAATGCAGCCCAGCAGCGCCCATCAAATGCAGCCTCACCAGTGCTGATCAAATGCAGCCTCACCAGCGCCCATCAAATGCAGCCTCACCAGCGCCCATCAAATGCAGCCTCACCAGCGCCCATCAAATGCAGCCTCACCAGCGCCCATCAAATGCAGCCCACCAGTGCCCATCAAATGCAGCCTCACCAGCGCCCATCAAATGCAGCCTCACCAGCGCCCATCAAATGCAGCCTCACCAGCGCCCATCAAATACAGCCTCACCAGCGCCCATCAAATGCAGTCTCACCAGCGCCCATCAAATGCAGCCTCACCAGCGCCCATCAAATGCAGCCTACCAGTGCCCATCAAATGCAGCCTCACCAGCGCCCATCAAATGCAGCCTCACCAGTGCCCATCAAATGCAGCCTCACCAGCGCCCATCAAATGCAGCCTCACCAGCGCCCATCAAATGCAGCCTCACCAGCGCCCATCAAATGCAGCCTCACCAGCGCCCATCAAATGCAGCCTCACCAGCGCCCATCAAATGCAGCCCACCAGTGCCCGTCAAATGCAGCCTCCCCAGCGCCCATCAAATACAGCCTCACCAGCGCCCATCAAATACAGCCTCACCAGCGCCCATCAAATGCAGCCTCACTAGCGCCCATCAAATGCAGCCTCACCAGCGCCCATCAAATGCAGCCTCACCAGCGCCCATCAAATACAGCCTCACCAGCGCCCATCAAATGCAGCCTCACTAGCGCCCATCAAATGCAGCCTCACCAGCGCCCATCAAATGCAGCCTCACCAGCGCCCATCAAATGCAGCCTCACCAGCGCCCATCAAATGCAGCCTCACCAGCACCCCATCAAATGCAGCCTCACCAGCGCCCATCAAATGCAGCCTCACCAGCGCCCATCAAATGCAGCCCACCAGTGCCCATCAAATGCAGCCTCACCAGCGCCCATCAAATGCAGCCTCACCAGCGCCCATCAAATGCAGCCTCACCAGCGCCCATCAAATACAGCCTCACCAGCGCCCATCAAATGCAGTCTCACCAGCGCCCATCAAATGCAGCCTCACCAGCGCCCATCAAATGCAGCCTACCAGTGCCCATCAAATGCAGCCTCACCAGCGCCCATCAAATGCAGCCTCACCAGTGCCCATCAAATGCAGCCTCACCAGCGCCCATCAAATGCAGCCTCACCAGCGCCCATCAAATGCAGCCTCACCAGCGCCCATCAAATGCAGCCTCACCAGCGCCCATCAAATGCAGCCTCACCAGCGCCCATCAAATGCAGCCCACCAGTGCCCGTCAAATGCAGCCTCCCCAGCGCCCATCAAATACAGCCTCACCAGCGCCCATCAAATACAGCCTCACCAGCGCCCATCAAATGCAGCCTCACTAGCGCCCATCAAATGCAGCCTCACCAGCGCCCATCAAATGCAGCCTCACCAGCGCCCATCAAATACAGCCTCACCAGCGCCCATCAAATGCAGCCTCACTAGCGCCCATCAAATGCAGCCTCACCAGCGCCCATCAAATGCAGCCTCACCAGCGCCCATCAAATGCAGCCTCACCAGCGCCCATCAAATGCAGCCTCACCAGCACCCCATCAAATGCAGCCTCACCAGCGCCCATCAAATGCAGCCTCACCAGCGCCCATCAAATGCAGCCTCACCAGCGCCCATTAAATGCAGCCTCACCAGCACCAGTATATATATATAGATATAAAGTATATATATCTATATAGATATATAGATATATAACTATATCTATATATCTATATCTATATACTGTATTTATATAATTTTAATATATATTTTTAATATGTATCATTTTTTATTGAATGCATAACTGGAAATTGTATATATATATATATATATATATATATATATATATATATATATATATATATAGTATTAGTATTTTTTATTTTATTTTTTGAAGGTTAATAGTTTTTTTTTGTTTTGTTTTGTTCTTTAATGAATGCATAACTGGATATTTTGTTATTTTCCAAGCTCCCCTTTAAGACCTCTTTTAAAAATGGCAACGGTTCGTCTCAATGTTACCGACTATGGAACCCACACAAGACTGGACAAGTCTGTGATTCCGAGCTCAGCATAAGCCCCGCGTTCCATCGGAAAGCACATGACCTGTCAGGCGGGACTGACATTCTCCCGTATTAGCGCCGGGGCTCGGGTGACGTCACGCCCATCCAGGGCCAGGCTCCTCTTCTTGGGTGACCACCAGGCTGGAGCTACAAAAACACACGGCGGATATTTTTACCCCTTCCATTTCACAGGGATGGCCATTTTTAGAAGGACTGCAGAGCGGAGCGGGACTGACATACCAGCCGATATCCCAGACGGGGGATAATGCTACTAAAAATAAGCCGGGGGGTGAGCCGCGGACAGAGAATCCCGGGACGTTAACAAGTGTGGATCACAAGAGCGTAAAAAATAGTACAGCACGGGTTGTGCGATACGCACAGATGAAAGAAAGCCCGGCCCGGCGTGTAATGTTTCTAAGTTAGTAACAGCACAGGGACAACGTTGGTATAATGCTGATCGCATATGATCCTTCAATCGATCGTTTAATGTGACTCCTCCATGCAGGACCGCCATCAGGGGGGACAGCCCATACACATGTAGGGGGCCCCGGGAGTCCCGATGGGCCTGGCTGCCCAGGCCTCAACCAGCAAGACTGAGGGCTAGATTCAGCTAGCCCTGCGTAACATTGTGCGGGCGTAACGTATCTCCGATACGTTACGCCGACGTAAATTAGGGCGCAAGTTCCGTATTCATAAAGAACTTGCGCCCTAAGTTACGGCGGCGTAACGTATGTGGGCCGGCGTAAGCCCGCCTAATTCAAATGGGGATGATGTGGGCATGTTTTATTTAAATTATTGTTGACCCCGCGTACTTTACGTTTTTTACGAACGGCGCATGCGCATGCTCGAAATTACGCCGCAAATCATCATTGCTTTCGTCCAGCCCTATTCGCGAACGACTTACGCAAACGACGTAAAAAATTCAAAATTTGACGCGGGAACGACGTCCATACCCCTCATAGAAGCAGGAGCAACGTTACGCCGGAAAAAGCCTTACGCTTTTGGGAAGTGGGAAGAAAGTCCCTTACATTGGTGGCCAGTGGGAAGAAAGTATCTTACATTGGTGGCCAGTGGGAAGAAAGTCCCTTACATTGGTGGCCAGTAGCAAGAAAGTCCCTTACATTGGTGGCCAGTGGGAAGAAAGTCCCTTACATTGGTGGCCAGTGGGAAGAAATTCCCTTACATTGGTGGCCAGTGGGAAGAAAGTCCCCTTACATTGGTGGCCAGTGGGAAGAAAGTCCCCTGACATTGGTAGCCAGTGGGAAGAAAGTCCCCTTACATTGGTGGCCAGTGGGAAGAAATTCCCTTACATTGGTGGCCAGTGGGAAGAAAGTCCCCTTATATTGGTGGCCAGTGGGAAGAAAGTCCCCTTACATTGGTGGCCAGTGGGAAGAAAGTCCCCTTACATTGGTGGCCAGTGGGAAGAAAGTCCCCTTACATTGGTGGCCAGTGGGAAGAAAGTCTCCTTACATTGGTGGCCAGTGGGACGAAAGTCCCCTTACATTGGTGGCCAGTGGGAAGAAAGTCTATTGGTGGTCAGTGGGAAGAAAGTCTATTGGTGGCCAGTGGGAAGAAAGTCTATTGGTGGTCAGTGGGAAGAAAGTCTATTGGTGGCCAGTGGAAAGAAAGTCCCTTACATTGGTAGCCAGTGGGAAGAAAGTCTCTTACATTGGTGGCTAGTGGGAAGAAAGTCCCCTTACATTGGTGGCCAGTGGGAAGAAAGTCCCTTACATTGGTGGCCAGTGGGAAGAAAGTCCCTTACATTGGTGGCCAGTGGGAAGAAAGTCCCCTTACATTGGTGGCCAGTGGGAAGAAAGTCCCCTTACATTGGTAGCCAGTGGGAAGAAAGTCTCTTACATTGGTGGCTAGTGGGAAGAAAGTCCCCTTACATTGGTGGCCAGTGGGAAGAAAGTCCCTTACATTGGTAGCCAGTGGGAAGAAAGTCTCTTACATTGGTGGCCAGTGGGAAGAAAGTCTCTTACATTGGTGGCTAGTGGGAAGAAAGTCCCCTTACATTGGTGGCCAGTGGGAAGAAAGTCCCTTACATTGGTGGCCAGTGGGAAGAAAGTCCCTTACATTGGTGGCTGGTTTAGAACATACAAAAAATACATATGGAAAGAATGTTTACTGAACGTGCCTATCACATATCACAATTTCGATTGTAGTCCTGAAAGTAGAACATATGGAACAAAGGAAGGAAGACGTGTGGCAAAACATACAATTGAAGATTGCAAATGATGGTAAAAGACAAGTATTGGGCTAGATTCAGCAAGAATTTACGCCGGCGTATCTATAGATACGCCGCGTAAATTCAAAGATGCGCCGGCGTATCTTCTTTCTGTATTCAGAAAGCAACATACGCCGAAATTAGGCTAAGATCCGACTGGCGTAAGTCTCTTACACTGTCGTATCTTAAGGGTGCATATTTACGCTGGCCGCTAGGTGGCGCTGCCGTCGATTTCATCGTAGAATATGCAAATGATCTAGATACGCCGATTCAGAAACGTACATGGTCCCGGCGCATTTTTTTACGTCGTTTACGTTAGGCTTTTTCCAGCGTAAGGTTGCTCCTGCTATATGAGGCGTATGCAGACGTCGTTCCCGCGTCGAATTTTGAAATTTTTACGCCGTTTGCGTAAGTCGTTCGCGAATATGGCTGTACGTAAGTTACGTTCACGTCTAAAGCATTGACGATTCGCGGCGGAATTTCGAGCATGCGCACTGGGATTCTTTTACGTAAAAAAACGTCAAATACGCGGGGTCACACTAAATTTGAATAAAACACGCCGACATCATCCAAATTTGAATTAGGCGGGCTTACGCCGGAGCACATACGTTACGCCGCGGTAACTTAGGGCGCAAGTTCTTTCAGAATACGGAACCTGCGCCCTAATTTACGGCGGCGTAACGTATCGGAGATACGTTACGCCCGCACAACATTACGCAGGGCTATCTGAATCTAGCCCTTTGTCAACTATTTGATCTTTATTTGCACTGACAGTTTAATTTACAGAACAAAAATGGGGGGTTATCCCCTTGTTCTAGGGGCAAGCTGTACTGCTGCACAGAGGAGTTGCAAATGATATGGAAAAAAATGATGCAAGATTGGTACATGTGTGGCTAGCATTAGTACCAGCAGATCCAAGTCCCCCCCCACGCACGCGCACACGCGCGCACACACACACACACGTCTCCAGGAGAAGCTTTGTCTCTACAGCTGTTGCCAAGTCCTCTTCCTTCAGACACACAACATCTGCACCCTGTCAAACCCAAACTAAACACACTGGAAGATGAATACAATGGGAGGCGGCGGGGAGGGGGGAGCGGAGGGGGGCTTCTACTGTGAAATGTCACAATTCCTCTGCCGCTTCCTACCTGTTAACCCTTCCATCTTCCGAGCCTCTGCCTGCTACTCTACAAGGCTACATGAATAACATAGAACAACAGAAGCTCCACCTTTTATCATTTAAAGCGGTTCTCCACCCTAAAGTGAAGTCGCGCTGATCGGAACCCTCCCCCCCTCCGGTGACACCTTTCAGGGGGGAGGGGGGTGCAGATACCTGTCTAAAGACAGGTATTTGCACCCACTTCCGGCCCGGCATTCACGGGCAAAAGACGGGCATTGCGTCACATCCCGTCGCCCCCCCCCCCCGTTGTGTGCTGGGAACACTCGGCTCCCAGCACACAGCGGGAGCCAATCGGCGGGCTCAGCGCGACTCGCGCATGCGCCGTAGGGAACCGGGCAGTGAAGCCGGAGCGCTTCACTTCCTGGTTCCCTCAACGTGGATGGAGGGGGGAGCAGCAGGGTGACGAGCGATCGCTCGTCCTCTGCTGCGGACGCCGCTGGACTCCAGGACAGGTAAGTGTCCTAATATTAAAAGTCAGCAGCTGCAGTATTTGTAGCTGCTGGCTTTTAATATTTTTTTTTTGGCGGAACATCCGCTTTAAAACCATCCTTGAGCACCAGTCCAACAACTCTGCCTAGGCCAGTGTTTCTCAACTCCAGTCCTCAAGGCGCCCCAACAGGTCATGTTTTCAGGCTTTCCATTATTTTGCACAGGTGATGTGATCAGTTTCACTGCCTTAGTAATTACCACAGCTGTTTCATCTGAGGGAAATCCTGAAAACATGACCCGTTGGGGCTCCTTGAGGACTGGAGTTGAGAAACACTGGCCTAGGCTGAGATGATGTCATCAGTCTGCTGCAGGCATTTCCTTAGCCCCCACCCCCAGTGATCAGTCTGCTGCAGGCCCCACTCTCAGTAATCAGTCGGGCTCTAGTGCCTTGTCTTTCAGGGAGATCATTCCCTCTTCCAGATTCTGGAGATCTGTCTCCACCATGGCCCCCCCCCCCCCCCTCCCAGGGATCTGTTATTTCCGGGAGACGCTGAGAGAGGACCTGTCAAGCCCTATTCCTATTACAAGGGATGTTTACATTTCTTGTGCTAGGAATAAAAGTGTTTTTTTTTTTTTTTGAAGAGCCCCCACAGATGTAAAACGACATTCGCACCACACATGTGAGGTACGGCCACAAACGTTGGAGCGAGCGCAATAATTCTAGCGCTCGCTTTCCTCTGTAACTCTAAACGGGTAACCTGTAAAAAAAATTAAAGCATCACCTATGGAGATTTTTAAGTATCAAAGTTTGGCGCCATTCCACGAGTGTGCGCAATTTTAAAGCGTAACATGTTAGGTATATAGCTACTTGGCGTAAAAAAAAAAACCAACAAAACACAATGTGCTGGATTCAAGTAGATTTGCGCTTTTTTTACGGAGGTGCAGGGCAACGTTTTTGCCCTGCGCCCCCGCAAATTTACTGCGCTGCCCTTGATTCACGGAGCAGTAGCTCCGTAAATTGCGTGGGCGCGCCGGCAAAATGCCCGGCGTAAGCGCGCGCAATTTAAATGATCCCGTAGGGGGCGGGAATCATTTAAATTAGGTGCGTTCCCGCGCCGATCGTAGAGCGCATGCTCCGTCGGGAAACTTTCGCAAAGACGTCATTTGCTTCAAAGTGAACGTGAATGGCGTCCAGCGCCATTCACGAATCACTTACGCAAACTACGTTAATTTTAAATTTCGCGACGCGGGAACGACGGGTATACGTAACATTGGCTGCCCCTGCTAATAGCAGGGGCAGCCTTACGCGAAAACCGCCGTACAGAAACGGCGTAAACTGCGTATGCAGGGCTCGCGTAACGTTGTGAATCGGCGTTAGTATGCAATTTGCATACTATACACTGAGCACAACGGGAACGCCACCTAGCGGCCATCGCAAGAATGCAGCCTAAGATATGCGGGCATAAGAGCCTTATGCCGCGCATATCTTAGGCTGCAGTCGGCGTAACGAAGTTCCTGAATCAGGAGCAATCGTTACGCCGGGGCAAGTAAGTAATTGCGCTGTGTAACTATGGTTACACAGGCGCAATTTGCTTCTTGAATCCAGCCCAATATTTACCCCAATTTATTTGTATAATGTGAAGCGGGGGGGGGGGGGGGGGGGGCCTTTACAAAAAAAAAAAAGAGATAAAGAAAAATATAAAAAAAGAGGGGTAGCCATCCGGGGCCCTGGGGACCTCTGGGCCCTTTAATAAAAAATAAATAAATATATATATATATAAATATACAAATTATTATTATTATTTTTTATAAAAATAAATTACAAAAAAGGGGGGTTGCCATCCGGGACCTGTGAGCCCTTTAATAATAATAAAAAAAAAAAAAAAGAAACCTCTGGGCCCTTTAATAAAAATAAATTAAAAAAATATATAAAAAAAATAAAATAAACATTTATAAAAAAAAAAAGGGGGGTTGCCATCCAGGGCCCTGGGGACCTCTGTGCCCTTTAATAAAAAAATAAAAAATGAATATATATATATAAACAGAAATGGAAAAATAAACATTTATAAAAAAATAAAAAATAAAAGGGGGTTTGCCACATGGGGCCCTGGGGACCTCTGAGCCCTTTATTAAACAATATATATATATATATATATATATATATATATATATATATATATATATATATAAAAAAAAAAAGAAATAAAATAATATAAAAAAAAAAATTATAAAAAAAGTGGGGTTGCCATGCGGGGCCCTGGACCCTTTAATATATATATATATATATATATATATATATATATATATATATATAATAAAAAAATATATAAAAAAAAATATGTATTTTTTTATAAAAAAAAGGGGGGTTGTCATCTGGGGATCTCCAGGCCCCCTGTACCCCTAAAAAAAAATTGGCCCTTTACTAAAAAATAAAATAAAAATATATTAGAAAAAAAATATTTTTTTATAAAAAATAAATAAAAAAAAGGGGGGTTGCCATCCGGGACCCTGGGGACCTCCGGACCTCTAAAAAAAAAATTGGCCCTTTAATAAAAAATAAAATAAAAATATATTAAAAAATTTTATTTTTTTTTTTATAAAAAAAGGGGAGTTGCCATATTGGGCCCTGTGGACCTCCGGACCCCTAAAAAAAAAAAAAAAATCCATTATCTTCCTGGCCAGCCGGAGGGGGGAGATGAAACAATCGATAGACTTCCGAGCTGATGGAAAACGCTGCGCATTTCACATGCAAATCTCTTATCTGCATCAAGTGATGCTAATACATCATTAATGTGGCCCTGAGTTCGCGGAAGATGCAAAATCAATTAACCCCCAACCTGCCGGAAGCGACACCGGCGCCAAGATAGTGAGAATTCTTCTAAGAAGGTAAATGATCGCACCAAGCGTAGCGCAGGGACAGTTCTACAACACGCTGAGAGCGAGGAATCAAGACAGACGGTGCTTCCGAGGCATGGAGTGCAGAGACATGTATGTGCTGCTGGGAGGGGGGAGGGGAGACATTAAATCTGATTTCCAGATTTTCCTTCAGTCTTGCACAGTTGTACCGGCTTATTCTGATTTCACTGCACACTGTGAGCTTCTCACAATGTGCATTAGAAGCTTCAGTGAATCAGAGCCCGCCTTGTTTCCTGGATGGAGGACACCCAGAATCATCTAGGTCTTTCCTCGCCTGATTGGCTGATGGCCCCCCTCCCCTTTTAATCATGTGGGTTCAGCATCACATGTGGGTGTAACCTACATACAAATACAGCCTAGGTACAGCACCTCCCACCAGCCATGATCTGCCTGCATTGTCTAGAGAAGGAGTCTCCAAACTGTGGCCCATGGGACTGATTTGGCCATTTACCTGCCTTTATCTGGCCCTTGGGGCACTATTCCTCCCACTGACACCAATGATGGGCCACTATTCCTCCCTCTGACACCAATGATGGGCCACTATTCCTCCCACTGACACCAATGATGGGCCACTATTCCTCCCACTGACACCAGAGATGGGCCACTATTCCTCCCACTGACACCAGAGATGGGCCACTATTCCTCCCACTGACACCAATGATGGGCCACTATTCCTCCCACTGACACCAATGATGGGGCACTATTCCTCCCACTGACACCAATGATGGGACACTATTCCTCCCACCGACACCAATGATGGGACACTATTCCTCCCACTGACACCAGAGATGGGCCACTATTCCTCCCACTGACACCAGAGATGGGCCACTATTCCTCCCACTGACACCAGAGATGGGACACTATTCCTCCCACTGACACCAATGATGGGGCACTATTCCTCCCACTGACACCAGAGATGGGCCACTATTCCTCATACTGACACCAATGATGGGGCACTATTCCTCCAACTGACACCAATGATGGGGCACTATTCCTCCCACTGACACCAGAGATGGGACACTATTCCTCCCACTGACACCAATGATGGGGCACTATTCCTCCCACTGACACCAGAGATGGGCCACTATTCCTCCCACTGACACCAATGATGGGGCACTATTCCTCCAACTGACACCAATGATGGGGCACTATTCCTCCCACTGACACCAGAGATGGGCCACTATTCCTCCCACTGACACCAATGAAGGGGCACTATTCCTCCAACTGACACCAATGATGGGGCACTATTCCTCCCACTGACACCAAGGATGGGACACTATTCCTCCCACTGACACCAATGATGGGCCACTATTCCTCCCACTGACACCAATGATGGTGCACTATTGATCCCACTGACACCAATGGTGGGGCACTATTCCTCCCACTGACACCAATGATGGGCCACTATTCCTCCCACTGACACCAGAGATGGGGCACTATTCCTCCCACTGACACCAATGATGGGCCACTATTCCTCCCACTGACACCAATGATGTATTTTTTTTACTCCCACTGACACCAAGCCTATGGTATTTTCTACTCCCAATGGCCACAGTCCGGCCCACCCTAAAGTTTGAAGGGCAGTAAACTGGCCCTTTTTTTATAAAGTGTGCCCCCCCCCCCCCCCCCGTATAGAGAAATAATTGGGTCTAACAATTGGTATGTCATGAAAAAAATATTTCCTTCTTCCATGCATTGGGAAGGTTTTTTTTTTCTTTTTGAAATTTTCTTTGTCGTGTTGATGAGGGGAGGAGTCAGGAAAGGTGAATAATAAGCAGATTAAACTTCATCTCCAAGGAGCCCTAACAGGTTCATGTCATCTCTTCTTGTTAGAAATTCTGTACGTAAGCCCTACAGAACAAACAGAGCACAGTCCACATGAGCCTTGCTGCTTAATTGCAAACAGGAAACATTTATTTAAATTTTTATTTTGATAGATGCAGCTACAAACTTATAAACACTGCCATCTGCTGGCTGATGTAGTTGTTGCACAAAATACATGAACAGAGGGGTAGATTCAGGTAGCAATTACGCCTGCGTATCCATAGATACGCAGCGTAATTGCTAAGTAGCGCCGGCGTATCGACTTTTCTGTATTCAGAAAGCTCGATACGCCGACTGTAGCCTAAGATATGACTGGCATAAGGCTCTTATGCCGTCGTATCTTAGGCTGCATTCTTATGCTGGCCGCTAGGTGGCGTTCCCGTAGTGGTCAGCGTAGAGTATGCAAATTGCATACTCACGCCGATTCACAAACGTACGCGCGCCCGGCATTCGAGTTTTACGTCGTTTCCGTTCGACGATTTCTGCGTAAGGCTGCTCCTGCTATTAGGAGGCGCAGCCAATGGTAAGTACAGTATACACGTCGTTCCCGCGTCGCGATTTTCGAAATTTACGTCGTTTGCGTAAGTGAATCGTGAATGGCGCTGGACGCCATTTACGTTTACGTCGAAGCAAATGACGTCCTTGCGACGTCATTTAGCGCAATGCACGTCGGGAAATTTTCCCGACGGAGCATGCGCAGTACGTTCGGCGCGGGAACAAGCCTAATTTAAATGATCCACGCCCCCTACGGGATCATTTAAATTACGCGCGCTTACGCAGGCGACTTTTACGAAACACCCCCGCAAATTACGGAGCAAATGGTTCGTGAATGAAGCGTAGCTCAAGTAATTTACGGAAGCGTAGCGTAAAAACAGTACACTGCGCATCCGTAGTAGTGCGCGCCCCTACCTGAATCTACCCCAATGTATTGCAACACTTCTCCAACTTGATAAAGCTGCTGAATGATCGCAGCCTCTGTATTTGGTCCTATGATGCTACTGGGAAAATGGAGTCAGTGCTGTGATCACATGACTATCCTACCTTCCCATATTCCCCTTGGGACCTCGATGTGGTCGAATCTCTCACATATTCAACCTCATTTGCTAACATTTTCAGTAAAATAAGCACTAGGGCCCAGATTCTTAAAGGACTTACGACGGCGCAGCGCCATGTATGCCGTCGTAAATCCTAATCTGACCCGTCGTATCTGTGCAACTGATTCTTAGAATCAGTTACGCATAGATATCCATTATGCCGCGTACACACCATCACTTTATGTGATGAAAAAAAACGACACTTTCTGTGAAGTAAAAAATGACGTTTTTGAAACTTCAATTTTCAAAGACAAAGTTGCCTACACACCATCGTTTTCTCACAATGTTCTTGCAAAGCGAGGTTACGTTCCACCACGTTTTACCATTGAAGCTTGCTTCATAAGTAGCTTCTGGGCATGCGTGGATGAAAAAACGTCTTAGAAAACGACGTTTTTTGCTACACACGGTCAATTTCTGTGAAGTAAAAAGTGCACTTTTGAAAAACGACACATAAAATTGAAGCATGCTTCAATTTTTTTTGGTCGTTTTTTACAAGACATAAAACGACGTTTTCCCCCACACACAGTCAATTAAAGTGACGTTTTTAAAAACGTCATTTTTTTTCATCACATAAAGTGATGGTGTGTACGCGGCATTAGATCCGACAGGCGTAAGTCTCTTACGCCGTCGGATCTAAACTGCAATTTTTTTTTTTGCCCGCTAGGTGGCGCTTCCGTCGAAATCCGCGTCGAGTATGCAAATTAGCTAGATACGCAAATTCCCGAACGTACGTGCGGCGGACGCAGTAAAGTTACGACGTTTACGTTAGGCTTTTCCCGGCGTAATGTTGCCCCTGCTATATGAGGCGCATCCGATGTTAAGTATGGCCGTCGTTCCCGCGTCAAAATTTTAAAAAAGCTACGTCGTTTGCGTAAGTCGTCTGTGAATGGGGCTGGACGTCATTTACGTTCACGTCGAAACCAACGAAGTTGGTTTCGATGTGAATGCGACGTCATTTTGAGCAATGCACACTGGGATATTTTACGGACGGCGCATGCGCAGTTCGTTCGGCGCGGGGACGCGCTTCATTTAAATGATACACGCCCCCTACCTGCCGAATTTGAATTCCGCCGGGTGATTTAAGTGCTGTAGAATTCTGCCTAAATCGCGACGCAGGAAGGTCAAGCATAACCCTAAGGTCAATGAAGGCTGTGTCCGTCTATGAAATGGATTTTACGGTGAGTACAAAAATCCTTTTATTTTACGGACGGCGCATGCGCAGTTCGTTCGGCGCGGGGACGCGCTTCATTTAAATGATACACGCCCTCTACCCGCCGAATTTGAATTCCGCCGGGTGATTTACGCTACGCCGCCACAACTTTACAGGCAAGTGCTTTGTGAATGAAGCACTTGCCTGAAAAACTTGCGGCGGCGTAACGTAAATCGGATACGTTACGCCGCCGCAGAGATACGCCCAGTGTACAAGAATCTGGGCCTAAAGTGATCAGCTAATTGATTTCCGGCAGATTTGTAACTAATCCCTCAAGACCACGACTGACCTACATCTGTGAGCGCTGCATTGTTGTAGCCGCGGCGCTCCCCGCAGTCATCCGACGCTCCGTCCAAGTGACGTGGAGACGCTGCGAATTCTACAGCACAAGTCCGAGGAATCGCTCTGCTAATAGAAAACATGTGACAGAGTAGCGAATGCCGGCTCCGCGCCCGTGAAATGAGTAAGTGTGGGAAGATGAACCCCCACCGGGGCCATTCCAGGCCTCCGAGGTCTTCCAAACGGCAGAACCGTCTCAATCTGCCGTCTCCTGTCTACGGATGAGATAGTGCCAGATGGGGCCCGAAATATCCGGCCCAAAGCACATTCTAAATCACTGCAAAGGAAAGCTTTAGGTTCACAGATTACGCATTTTCAGCTACTATTGTAACCTCCACCTTAAAGTAATTGGTGATGTGGGTTTTGGGTTTTTTCGTGGTCGCTGTTCCGCGTTTCGGATGACACTGAAAGGTTGTCTCAAGCGCCCTCTGGTGCAAGTTTGGGTTAATGCAGAGGTAACTCGCTAGGGGGGGCTAGTTCACACCACAAAAACACACTCCAGATCCATCTGGATGCGATTCTGCATGCACATATTTAACGTTTTTTTTTAGTGTTTCAGTGTATTTTTGATGCGTTTCAAGATGCATTCCATTTTGTTTTTTTCCTATTTTTTTTCTTTACTGTACTGGAGTCCGGTGCATTTTTGATGCACTTTTGATGTGTTCCATTTGATCACCTCTACGGTTTTTATTTTTTGATAAACAAACAAAAAAATATAATAAAATTTAAATTAAAAAAAAATACTTTTTCTTTTGTTTCCGTTATAAAATTTTGTAATGAGTACCGTATTTATCTTGCCCTGATTTTCAGGGCAAAAAAGTGTGCGGTATACGCCGATAAATACGGTAAGTTTTCACCTTCACTGATAGGCACTGATAAGGTGGCACTGATAAGGCGGCACCGGTGAGGTGACACCAATGAGGTGGCACTGATGGGCACTGATAAGTGGCAATGATGGGCACTGGTAGGCGGCACTGATGAGTGGCACTGATATGCAGCACTGATGGGCATTGATAGGCAGCACTGATGGGCACTGATAGGCGACACTGATGGGCACTGAAAGGCTGCACTGATGGCTACTTATGGGCGGCACTGATAGGTGGCACTGCTAGGCACTGATGGACACTGTTATGCGGCACTGATAGATGATACTGATAGGCATCACTAATGGCACTGGCAGGCATTGGGGATGGGCACGGATTGGTAGCTGCCTGGGCACTGATAAGCAGCTGCCTGGGCACCGATTGGCATTTCCCTGGTGGTCTAGGGTGGCATACCTGGTTGTCCAGTGTTTTGTTGTCAGCCCTTCAATGAACTGTCCCCCCCTTGGAATACAGGACTCCTCTCTTGTGTTTTCCGAAATGTGTTGGGGGTGGTGTTCAGTAGTGGGTCTATCAGTGCACATCAGTGCCGCCCATCAGTGCCGCCTCATCAGTGTGAATCAGCAAAGGAGAAAAATTACTTATATACAACATTTTATAACAGAAACTACGTGCACAGGTCCCAGAAGGCAGCAGGGGGGGGGGGGGGGGCAGAAGAGGAAATTACGTACTTCATTGCGGCCCAGCTGGGACGGAAGTGCACCTTTGTACTTCTTAAAAGGTAATTAAAAAAATAATATATATATATATATATATATATATATATATATATATATACAAAAACGAGGGGTGAAGCAGGTGGTCTTTAGTTTAAGACCTTCTTGTAGAGTTGGGTGGAATTCCGCTTTAATAAACGAAAATGTAAAACTGTCCCCAGATGAAAATCCATCGTCAATCAAGACGAACGCTGCCCACACCAGAAAAAAACCCTTAAAAAAACACCGCTCCCAGTGCTTGGCTCCTGCCGGCTGACACGCTGCTTCTCCCCGCCGTTTATGTAAAAGAAGGGGCACCCATGTCACTGACGGCGGCTGGACGCTGCAGCTTCTATATACTGGTTTTGGAACATAGAGGTATTACAGTCATGTGACTAATCAATAACGGTAATATTTGAGAAATGTATCAGAATCTGAACATGATATGATTATTATTATTATAGGCCCCGGCACTACAGCTCAAATCTTGAAAAAAAAAATTGGCTTCACATATATTTTAATAGCTACGTTATGGAAAGGCTCCCAGACGCTGACACCAATTCTGCCATAGAGTGGAGAGCCGGGTCACTATAATTATCCTGTAATTGGGCTCAGAGCCTTGTAAATCCATCATTTCCTGGCCTCCTGTGTATGGAGGGAATCCAGGAGCTATGCAGGCTTCTCCATCATTACCTGAGGCCCCCTCCATATACCCCCTTCATAGACCCCCTTAACAGACCCCTTCCATAGACCCCTCCATAGCCCACCTCCATAAACCCCCTCCATAGACCCCTTCCATAGACCCCTTCCATAGACCCCCTCCATAAACCTCCTCCATAAACCCCTCCATAAACCCCCTCCATTGACCCCTTTCATAGACCCCCTCCATAGACCCCCCCATAGACCCTTTCATAGACCCCCTCCATAGCCCCCCTTCATAAACCCCCTCCATAGACCCCCCTCCATAAACCCCCTCCATAAACCTCTCCATAGACCCCCTCCATAGACCACCTCTATAGACCCCCTCCATAGACCCCCCCATAGACCCTTTCATAGACCCCCTCCATAGACCCCTTTCATAGACCCCCTCCATAGACCCCTTCCATAGACCCCTCCATAGCCCCCCTCCATAAACCCCCTCCATAAACCCCCTCCATAGACCCCTTCCACAGACCCCCTCCATAGACCCCTTCCACAGACCCCCTCCATAGACCCCTTCCATAGACCCCTCCATAGCCTCCCTCCATAGACCCCCTTCCACAGACCCCCTCCATAGACCCCCTCCATAAACCCCTCCATAAACCCCCTCCATAGACCCCCTCCATAGACCCCTTCCATAGACCCCTCCATAGCCCCCCTCCATAAACCCCCTCCATAGCCCCCCTCCATAAACCCCCTCCATAAACCCCTCCATAAACCCCCTCCATAGCCCACCTCCATAAAACCCTCCATAAACCCCCTCCATTGACCCCTTTCATAGACCCCCTCCATAGACCCCCTCCATAGCCCCCCCCCCCAATAGACCCTTTCATAGACCCCCTCTATAGACCACCTCCATAGACCCCCTGTCTATGGACCCGGGAAGTGGTTAAGCCTCGAAGGCCTTGGCCCCTGTTCACACCGGTGTGACTTGTCATGCGATTTGACAAGTGAAGTCGCACCCTATTGTCGGCAATCGGTGAGACGCCAACTTTGAGGCGCCGCCGCGATTTGAAAAAGGTAGTTCCTGCATTACTTTTGCCGATTTCGGGTGCGACTTGCATAGGCGTCTGCGCATGAAGTCACACAGATGTCAGCCAAAGTCGCACCCGAATTCGCGCCGACACGCGGCTTTGAAATGGTGCGATCTCAAGTGAAGCTGTGCGATTTTAAAGCCGCGTTCAGCGAGAACCTAGGACTCGGAGGTTGTAAATTTTCTGAACTCTCCCTGGGACAATGTGACACATAAATAACGCTCAGCGGAGTTCTCCTATAAAAATCCCATTTGCTGGCGTTTGTTTTTCTTTCCCAGAAATCAGCTCAGCTTCCTGGGGCCGTCGCCTCGCAGCTTCGCCGCCCAACTATTTCTGTCTAAAGGGCCCAATTCCGAGAGAGAGAAAGAGAGAGAGAGAGAGAGAGAGAGAGAGAGAGAGACTGGCAGGAAGTTTTTCCAGGTCTGGCTGGGCTCCCAGGGCCTGTTCCCAGCATGAGATTATCACTTGTACTCCGGGCCAATGGCTAAAACAGATGTCTCCTCCGCCCGGACAGGCTGCCCCCTTGTTTCGGGGCTGTCAGAGCGAGGCGGAGCTGGAAATGAAAGGGATTCCACTGCTGGGAGAGTGACAGGAACCTGCAGGAGGAATCTGCAGGGGGGACTTAAAGGGGCAATGTCTTTTTTTTTTTTACTGTATTGTTAAATCTGACCTCCGGCCTTCCCTTCAGTCTTGCACAGTAGCACAGGCTCTTCTCCCAAACTGAAATGGCTTACTGCACACTGTGAGCTTCTCACAATCTGCATTAGAAGCTGCAGCAAGTCAGACAGAGCCTGCCTCATTTCTGGGCTGGAGGACGTCCAGCATCATCTAGCACTTTCTTCCCCAGCCTGACTGTCCCCAGGTTAGGGTGCCCACGTGCCCGGGACTGTCCCGCAATTGACATGTCTGTCCCTGGTCCCGGGCACCTTCATTCCGGGACAATACAGTGTCCCGGAATGAAATAGAGAACAAAGTCACCCCCTACTAACTAGCAACTACATTTCCGGAACTGGTTGCTAGGGCCGACGACCAGTAACAATTTACTCTCAGACAGTGAGACCTGGAGCGAGGCCTGCGCCTAGTGCAGCGCTGCTATCCCCACCCACCTTTGCACCTCCTTCTTCTCTGGCACCTAGCGGAAAGCAGCAAGGACTGGTGTGACCTTCACTCTCCAGATAACGACTTCACTCCTTTCCTGTAATGCACGGGGCTCATGCAGAGGGAGTGACCGCAGTACTGCATCTGGCGGCAGGCTATGGGTGGCAAGCGTCACTGCATGTGATGGCAAGTGGCACATTCAGCTGACAAATAACCCACCGCCAAATTCCCCATTAACCCCAAGACTACATTCCCCCCCCCCTCATCTCTTTTTTGGGAAGGTGAGGGGGGGCAGGGTGTCCTTGAATGGCAGTTTGGAAATGTGGTCACCCTACCCCAGGTTCGTCCCTTTCATACATTGGATTTCAGTTCTTTCAACTATGGAGGCTCAGCATTCCATGTGGGTGTTATCAAGCAAATGCAGCCTGTCTAGGAACTCCCACTCCTCCAGACTCACACCCATCCATCAAGGCCTTTAGACATAGGCGTGCGCAGGGGGTGTGCCGAGTGTGCCTGGGCACACCCTAGTCAGATCCCGCCTTGTTGGTATTTCTCCAAAGCCCCAACGGGGCTCCTAAGATAAAATAATAAAAGTAATACAAATATTGATGCCGTCCACTGCTCTACTGACACAAACCTCTGCCCTACTGACACCAACCTCTGCACTACTGACTCCAACCTCTGCCCTACTGACACCAACCTCTGCCTTACTGACACCAACCTTTACCCTACTGACATGTCCTCTGCCCTACTGACTCCAACCTCTGCCCTACTGACACCAACCTCTGCCCTACTGACACCAACCTCTGCCCTACTGACACCAACCTCTGCCCTACTGACACCAACCTCAGCCTTACTGACACCAGCCTCTGCCCTACTGACACCAACCTCAGCCTTACTGACACCAGCCTCTGCCCTACTGACACCAACCTCTGCCCTACTGACACCAACCTCTGCCCTACTGACTCCAACCTCTGCCCTACTGACACCGTCCTCTGCCTTACTGACACCAGCCTCTGCCCTACTGACACCAACCTCAGCCTTACTGACACCAGCCTCTGCCCTACTGACACCAACCTCTGCCCTACTGACTCCAACCTCTGCCCTACTGACTCCAACCTCTGCCCTACTGACACCAACCTCTGCCCTACTGACACCAACCTCTGCCCTACTGACACCAACCTCTGCCCTACTGACACCAACCTCTGCCCTACTGACTCCAACTTCTGCCCAACTGACACCAACCTCTCTCCAACTGACACCAACCTCTGCCCTACTGACACCAACCTCTGCCCTACTGACACCAACCTCTGCCCTACTGACTCCAACCTCTGCCCTACTGACACCAACCTCTGCCCTACTGACACCAACCTCAGCCTTACTGACACCAGCCTCTGCCCTACTGACACCAACCTCTGCCCTACTGACACCAACCTCTGCCCTACTGACACCAACCTCTGCCCTACTGACTCCAACCTCTGCCCTACTGACACCAACCTCTGCCCTACTGACTCCAACCTCTGCCCTACTCAAGGTGACCAGATTTTTTAAATGAAATCCAGGGACATTTTTTTTTTTTTTACTAGTAATGGCAGCAATCAGCGACTCTCTGACCGTCGCCGCGGCCCGCCTCACAGCCTGTCAAGTCTCACTCTCCAGGCCCCGGATACTACTGGGTGGGGAGCGGTGGAAGATCACTCCGCCAGGGAAGGCAAGGAGATAAGCAGGGAGTTGTCCGGCCGCTGTGGGAGAGACCTGTCAAAGTGGGCCAGTCTGGATGAAGTCCAGGACAATATTTTTGTCCCAGTCCAGCCCTGCCGGGGACAGTGTCCTCAATCCAGGGGACTGTTCCCTGAAATCGGGGATGTCTGGTCACCCTAGTACAGAGAACACTGAGCCAGTCACATCAGTCTCTGCACCTGATGAGCTTACGCCTTACACTAAAAGCGGAGTTCCGGCCACAATTTCACTTTTTATATATAAATACCCCTGTAATACACAAGCTTAATGTATTCTAGTAAAGTTAGTCTGTAAACTAAGGTCTGTTTTGTTAGGTTGTTACAGCATTTAAACACTTTATAAAATAGAAATTGACTGGGGCCATCTTAAGTGTGGGCATCATGAAGCCAGACTGTATGACTTCCTGGATTTCAGCCTTGCAGATCTCGCACATGCCCAGTGCTGCACAAGCAGTGTCAGATCAGGTTTCAGCACCTGTGCTGTCCAAGTCACATGATTCTTTGAGACTGGGGAGTGCACAGACTCCTGGAAAGTTACACCCACTACATTCCCAGGAGTCTGTGCGGTGTAGGTTAGGAAGCATTAAGCACCTAGGTGCAGGAAGTGGGAAGATTAACTATTCTGCCTATCAACAACACTTTGAAGGCATCTAAAAAAAAAAAAAAATTCGTAAAGGACTAATGACATTTTTTTAAAACTACTGATGTAATGTTATATTTATGGGTGGAACTCCACTTTAAATGTATTCCCCAGAGTTTAATACAGGGACATTTATAAACCTCTCATGGAGTCAGCAGGGCAGTTGATGGGCTCTGTCTGCAGTGCATATTATAAAAAAAAAACAATGGCGCCCACATTGTCTTTTTTTTAAAAAACAGAACAGACGTCACTTTGTGGTTTTCAGCCTGCAAGTGTTTTATAAATATCAAAGTTCTTCTCTCTCTATAATTTCCCAGCGGTTAGGGGCATGCTGGGACATGCAGTTCCCCAGCAGGGTGCCAATGACTGGGTGACGGCTCCTGTGTGTGTGAACAGTGCCCCCTAGGGGATAAAGGGGACATGTGACCTGCAGCCTTGTAGCTACACCGTTACAACCAGATGCTTGTTATTCTATAAATAGTTTGGAAAGGGACCAAGTGAGCGGCGATGGCGGTGACCCTACGCTCGCAGGATATCAGGCCGGGGAAAAAACAGTTTACAGGACGGGGAGGCAATGAGAGAACATTACACGTACAGCTGTGCCGAGGCGGAATCCCTTTAAGCGTCGTGATGCCCCATCGTCACGCTCTTCTTTCCAACGTGCCTATCTAGCTCAGATGGGTTCATTATTTAAATTACACTCATTTCATTTATTTGTAATTTTCTCCTAAAAAATTCCAATTCATGAACATAAATATTTTGGTCACTGACTGGTATTTTTCCACTTAAACTACTGTCCGCTTAATGATGATCCCACCCCTGCTCCCTCCACCAGAGCATTCTGGTGGAGTCTACATTTGAAGGTCACATTCTGGTGAAGTCTCAATGTGAAGGTCACATTCTGATGCAGTCTTCATGTAAAGGTCACATTCCGGTTGGAGTTCCATTGTAAAAACCACTTGTTGGTGGAGTCTCAATGTTGATATCCCATTATGGTGGAGTCTCAATTAGAATTTCACATTCTGATGGAGTTTCAATGTGAACATCACACGCTGGTGGTGTTTCAATGTGAATGTGACATGCTGGTGAAGTCTCAAAGTGAACATCTCATTCTGGTGGAGTTTCAATGTGAATGTCACATTCTGGTAAAGTCTCAATGTGAAAGTCACATTCTAGTGGTGAAAAAGAATACTAATAATGCGCTAATACCAACATTTGTTGCTGTAAGTACAATAGACAACGTGCCACAAAATACCAAAAAAAACTCCAAAAGAGGGGGTAAGGGTATCAAAAAAGGTGCAAAATGAAAAACATGTGCAATGTGAAGAGAAAAATGAATACATATATGAACAACAGAGCATGAAAAGATGTCTTTGATTATGCAAAGAAACACCACCTCCTTCCAAACACAGATCAGTGTAGCGGCTGAGACCGGGAAGTACACCTATGGTGTACTGGGAGTAATCACAATGCTCAATTCAGCTCCAGCTGGTGCTCAATGCTTCAAGATGACACAGCTCATGTAAAGAAGAAAACAGGATATGGTGCAAATATAGTAGGGCAAACGGGAGAACACATGTGCAGTGTCTGCAGATACACTCATGTAACCCCCCAATCAAAAGACAGCTTCAAATGTAGCATTGTTTGTCGCTCAGTGTAGCGATCTCCTCATGTGGACATTCTAGTGGTGTCTCCATGTACAGGGCACATTCTGGTGGACTCTCTCTAATTGAACATCACATTTTTGTAGAGCCTCAATGTGAACTTCACTTTGTGGCAAATTCTCAATAAGAATGTCACATGCTGGTAGAGTCTCAAAGTGAATGTCACATCCTGGTGAATTTTCAATGTGAACGTCACATTCTGGTGGAGTTTTAATGTAAATGTCACATTCTGGTGGAGTTTCAATGTGAACTTCACATGTTAGTGGAGTTATAATGTGAATGTCAAATTCTGGTGGGGTTTTTAATGTGACATCACATGCCTGTGGAGTCTCAATGTGAACGTTAGGATTTGGTGGACTCTCAACGTGGAAGTTGAATTCAGTCTCACTCACCATGGCAGGCCCGCCGTGTGAGCTGCATCTGCAAGAAATCTCACCTTGACCTGAAATAAAAAAGAGAAATTGGATTTAGCACCTGCACCTACATTTTATATATATTTATTTTTACAAAATCAATTTATAGAGAGAAAAGTCAAACTCCTGTGCCAGAATAAATAAACCCAACATGACAGGAACGACTAGTTGGTCTTTGTATTAAAATGCTGGTTGCATGGCAGATATGCCGACCCACTAAAGTTTTCAGTGGTGTGATGATGCAATTTCATAGTTATATGAGTAGGTAGGTCACGAAGAAAGTTGCGACAGAAAGTAGTGGTGTCACCTGCCTGGCTGTGCATTGTGGCAGGGGTTTCTGAATCATCAGACCAGCTAAGCAGAGGCTTTGTTCACTGGCAGTTTTGCCCAGAAAGTGTGTGATTTATCAGCCCTGAGATCAGACAGGAGATGGGTCACCCGCTGTTGGGGTTATACACCAGCCTGACACAGCTGATATGTTTATATTGTTCACATTGGCAGAGAGAGAAAACAAAAGACAAATGTAGTAGGGATATTCATGTATGGTTTCCCTATATTGTTATTGTTTTTTTAGATATCAATTGAAATCAATGGGCAGCACCGCCGAAGCGCCGATGCAGTGGCACTTTGCGACAATTGATGGCACAGTGGCTGCGTTTGATGGCATGGCACAGTGGTGACAATTGATGGGCACAGTGGCGATAAATGATGGCACAATGGCTGTATTTGATGGCATGGCACAGTGGCTGCATTTGATGGCATGGCACAGTGGCTGCATTTGATGGCATGGCACAGTGGCGACAATTGATGGCACAGTGGCTGCGTTTGATGGCATGGTACAGTGGCTGCATTTGATGGCATGGCACAGTGGCGACAATTGATGGCATGGCACAGTGGCGACAATTGATGGCATGGCACAGTGGCTGCCTTTGATGGGCACAGTGATGCTGCAATTGTTTTTTGTTTTTTTTCGTTTGTTTGCGCCCCCCCCAAAAATTTTAGGCACCAGCCACCACTGCCTAAAGTGCCCCTGCCCATTGAAATCAATGGGCAGCATCGCCGATGCAGCGGCACTTTGCGGTCGCTTTTAACCATTTTTTGGCCGCTAGCGGGGGTTAAATGCGCCGCTAAAACAGCGTTAAAGCGCCGCTAAACATAGCGTCGCTTTACCGCCGACGCTCACAACGCCCCAGTGTGAAAGGGCTCTTAAGGGGAGTGGTAAACTTACGCAAGTGTAAAACGCAGCCTAATGGGGACACAGGCAGCTATAAAAACCTGACAGGGGGTCTCACCCCCCTCCACTCTGTCATAAACAAACTTTTTAAATACTGCGACATGAAAGGGGTTGGTAAGGGACCTTGTGTGTGTTTTTGGGGGTTATTTTGGAAACTGAAGACACAAAAATGTCCGCCAGCTTTACTTTATTAGTACATGAATGCTTATGGCAGACAAGGGATTGTTTACATGAACTGAGCTGGGCATGCTGAATCTTGTAGTCCCACCACTGAGGGACAAGACACAGAGCTTGAGGGGGACAACATGGCTGCCAGACATGACAGGTATAATGGTTGGGGGTATAATGAGCAGTCTGGAGCCCTGACAAATGGCATGAAAGTGATAATAAGAGGAATGCTGTTTATACAGGAAGAGCCTCCTTCATCACCATGGAGACAGCAGGAGCCGCCCTGACTCTCTGGCTCTGGTCGCCATGGTGACAACAATGCCAGACGCCTGAAGACACAGGAAGAGAGTGTCCAACACTGAGCCCAGCATGAACATTGTCCTGTCCAGGTGAGCAGAGCACGGGGCCCCGACCTGGGAACCCTGCAGAGCATTGCACAGGACTGCCATCACTTATTAGAGAACTCTGTAAGGAATCCGATATGTGAAATCTGCAGAGTATTGCACTGAAAACTTCCCATATGGGCTGCTATGAGTGATCAGCGAACTCTGCAGAGCATTGCACAGGACTGATCCTAGGGGGGCTGGTATCAGGGATGCCTGCAGAGCATTGCACAAGAAAATTTCTTTCTAGGCTGCTATCAGTGATCAGAGGAATCTGCAGAGCATCGCACAGGACTGATTAGAGGGGGAGGGGGGCTGGTATCAAGGAACTCTCACATAACTTTGCTTAAAGGAGAAATCTGCACAGGACTGTTTTTAGGGAGTTGGTATTACAGAACTCTGCAGAGTATTGCACAGATAACCTTATTTATTGGCTGTTATCAGAGAACTGTGCAGGGTATTGCACAGTAAACTTCCCATATGGGCTACTATCCGTTATCAGGGAACTGTGCAGAGTATTGCGTAAGACAGGCATTGGGGGGCTGATATCACTGATCAGCGAAATCTGCAGAGTATTTGCACAGAAAACTTCACAAATGGGCTGCTATGAGTGATTAGAGAACAATGCAGAGCATTGCACAGGATTTTCTATGCACAGCTGATCAGGGAAATCTGCTAGTAGGCTGGTAAGGGCTAGTATGACTGATCAGAGAACTCTGCAGAGTATTGCACAAAAAACTTCCTGTATGGGCTGCTATAAATGATCAGAGAACTCTGCAGAGCATTGCACGTGATTGATCCTAGGGTGTTGGTATGAGGGAACTCTGCAGAGCATTGCACGTGATTGATCCTAGGGTGTTGGTATGAGGGAACTCTGCAGGGTATTACTTAGATAACATTTTTAGGGGCTGACATAACTGATCAGAGAACACTGCAGAATATTACAAATGGATTTGTGAACTCTGCAGAGTATTGCATAGTGATAGATATAGAGAGAACTCTGGAGAGTATTACAGGACTGGGTTTTGATTGGAGAGCTGATTGGAGAACCTGCAGAATATTGCACACGACAGATTGGGGGGATGAGGGGGCTAGCATCCAGGAACTCTGCAGAGTATTACACAGATAACTTTCTATAGGAGGCAGGCATCACTGATCAGTGAACGCTGCCTGCAGAATATTGCACAGATAACTTTTTTAAGAGGCTGGTTTTCTTGATTATTATACTCAGTCTGCAGAGTATTGCACAGGGCTTGCTATGTGGGGCTGTTATCAGTGATTAGAGAGCTGTGCAGAGTATTGCACAACGCAGGCTATGTGGGGCAGATAACTTTCGAAAGGGGCTGATAGCACTGTTTGCAGAACTGTGCAGAGTATTGCACACCAATGGATCTTGGAGATTGGTATCAATGCTCAGGGAATCTGCAGAGTATTGCTCATAAAACCATTTGCAGACTATTGTATAGAGTATATTGTATACAGAGTTGTTTGTAATTATTACCAATTAAGCGACATATCTGCAGAACCTCGCAAGTAGACTTGTAATTACTAACTACAAAGAGACATAGGTGCAGAACATCGCATCCAGAATGGTCTGTAATTATTACTAGGAGACATTTCTGCAGAACATCACATCAAGAATTGTTTCTAGGCCTTTGGAATGACTCTGAGCTTTTTGATTGGCCGAGAAGTCCTGCGGTTCGGATAAAGAAGATTCTGCAGAATATTGCACACAAAACTTTTCTGTTGGGATAGAAGTCCTGCAAATTAATCTTTATCACAGAACATTCTGCAGCACATTGCAGAACTTCCTGTAAAAGGTTATGCCTTACAGAACATTCTGTGATATTCCACTCCGATTGGTCGTGTTGTGTGATTTTTTTTTTTTTTAACATTTATATAAATCCAAAAACTCAGCACTGCAAATTATCCAGAAACTCAGTGCACACGAATGTGTTACAGCGTGCGCCACCGCGTCGCAGTGCCTTGAATTGCATTAAAGTCTTAGGCCCGGATTCAGAAAGAATGGCCTAAGTTTCTGCTGGTGTAGCGTATCTCATATACGCTACGCCGCCGTAACTTAGAGAGGCGAGTACCGTGATCACAAAGAACTTGCGCCCTAAGTTACGGAGGCGTAGCGTAAATGGGCTGGCGTAAGCCCGCGTAATTCAAAGTAGGCTGGTAGGGGGCATGTTGTATTGAAATGAATCGTGACCCCACGTAAATTACGCTCCTAACGAACGGCGCATGCGCGCGCATGCTCAGTGTCACGTTGAATTTTCTCCCTAAGTTACGCCGGCTCAATGCTTAGTCGACGTGAACGTAACCTATGCCCATTCACGTACGACTTACGCAAACGATGTAAAATACGAAGTTTTCGACGTCCATACCTAACATGACTTACCCCTGCTTTATGAGGGGTAAAGTTACGCCGGACCGACGCCTTACGTAAACGGCGTAGCTAAATCTGACGGGCGCAAGTACGTTTCTAAATCGGCGTATCTACCTCATTTGCATATTCAACGCGGAAATATACGGAAGCGCCCCTAGCGGCCAGCGGAAATATGCACCTAAGATACAACGGCGTAAGAGACTTACGTCAGTCGTATCTTAGACAAATTCTGGCGTATCTGATTCTTTGAATCAGGTGCCAAGATACGACGTCCCGGATTCAGACTTACAACGCCGTCGTAAGTTGTTTCTGAATCCGGGCCTTCATTTTTTGACATATTGCAGTGTATTACAAAAACGTGAGTTCACATGCGTTGTGCGCCCAGTAAATGAGCCCCAACTGAACTGGACCTGTCTGTAAGCGTGGTTCTAATTCCTGTCCTCTCCCCGCAGAGATGCCCAGGTCAAGCTCATGGAGAACACCGTCTCCAACGCCGAGAAGTACTTTGGGCAGTTCTGCTCCGTCCTGGCGTCCTACACCCGGAAGACGGCCAAGCTGCGGGACAAGGCGGACCAGCTGGTCAAACAGCTGATGGATTTCGCCAACACAGAGAACCCCGAGCTGCGGACGGCACTGAAGAACATGGCGGAGGAGATGGCTAAGATTCAGGATTACCGCCACGCGCAGGTAACTTATTATCACTCACCTCGACTCCTGGTAGTAGAATATTACCCGCCATGCACAGGTGACCCATTGTATCCTCTTTAGCTCATAGTAGTACAATATTCCCCGACCCCGCCACATAAAGTTGATCCGTTATCAATTCCTCAGCTCCTAGTAGTAAAATATTTCACAAAAGGGTGATCTGTTATGACTTCCTCAGCTCCTAGCAGTAGAATATTCCCCATCACGCACAGGTGATCTGTTATCACTTCCTCAGCTCCTAGTAGTAGAATATTCCACAAAGGCCTGGTTCACACTGGTGCTTTTTGACATGCGGTTTGGCATGTCAAAACGGCGGTATTTGCCGCAAATTGCCGGCAATGGCTCCGTCCTAATCGGTGTGACGTCGCATCTGCGGCGCTGCACCGATTTCAAAAAGTAGTTTCTGTACTACTTTTTGCAATTTCGGCCTGCGATTTACATTAACATCTGTTCAGAAACCTGTCTCTATAATCGCGGCCGAAATTGGGACTGCCAGCGGGAGTGAAATCGCACGGCTTCACTCCCGCAGCCCAGTGTGACTCTGGGCAAAAGAGTGATCTGTTATGACTTGCTCATCTCCTAGTAGTAAAATATTCCCCATCATGCACAGGTGATCTGTTATCACTTCCGCAGCTCCTAGTAGTAGAATATTCCCCACCACACACAGGTGACCCATTATATCTTCTTTAGCTACTAGTAGTACAATATTCCCAGGCCCCACCACATAAAGTTGATCCGTTATGACTTCCTCAGCTCCTAGTAGTAGAATATTACCCATCATGCACAGGTGATCTGTTATCCCTTCTGCAGCTCCTAGTAGTAGAATATTCCCAGAGCAAGTGATCTGTTATTACTTCCTCAGCTCCCAGTAGTAGAATATTATCCACCACACACACCTGACCTGGTATCACTTCCCCAGCTCCTAGTAGTGAAATATTCCTCACCACATACAAGTGATCTGTTATTACTTCCTCAGCTCCTAGTAGTAGAATATCCTCCAACACACACACCTACTCCCCTGGCAGTGCCCGTTACACTGTGTCTATGCTTACTAATGCTGAGAATGTTAGGAGGTGGTGGAGAGATGGCCAAAAAAGAACTAACACCATTTATTGTGAGGACTACAGGGACCAGCATGGCCTTTGCCTGATACAGGGCTGGACTGGGACAACAATTTGGCCCTGGACTTCATCCAGACTGGCCCACTTTGATAGGTCTCTCCTATGGCGGCCGGACAACTCAGATCAACAAGTGAATCCCTGCAGTGCTCCTCCACCATGTAATGTAAATGGCTGCTTACCAGAGAGAGTGGACTCTAATGCCACGTACACACCATCACTTTATGTGATGAAAAAAAAACGACGTTGTGAAGTAAAAAAACAACGTTTTTGAAACTTCATTTTCAAAAACGACGTTGCCTACACACCATCGTTTTTTCAAAATGCTCTAGCAAAGCGAGGTTACGGTCAGCACTCTTTTAAATTGACGTTTTTCAAAACGTCGTTTTTTTCAGCACTCTTTTAAATTGACGTTTTTCAAAACGTCGTTTTTTTTCATCACATAAAGTGATGGTGTGTACGCGGCATAAGTTATAAGGGCCATAAGGGCAGTATGAAAAGACATCCTGCAAAGTGAAAGTCTTTGATTCCCTTATGCCGCGTACACACCATCACTTTATGTGATGAAAAAAAAAACGGCGTTTTTAAAAACGTCACTTTAAATGACCGTGTGTGGGGGGAAAACGTCGTTTTATGTCTTGTGAAAAACGACAAAAAAAAATTGAAGCATGCTTCAATTTTATGTGTCGTTTTCCAAAACGTTGATTTTTACTTCACAGAAATTGACCGTGTGTAGCAAAAAACGACGTTTAAAACAACGTTTTTACACCCGCGCATGCCCAGAAGCTAGTTATGAAGGGAGCTTCAATGGAAAAACGTGGTGAACGTAACCTCGCTTTGCTAGAACATTGTGAGAAAAACGATGGTGTGTAGGCAACGTCGTTTTTGAAAATGAAGTTTCAAAAACGTTGTTTTTTTACTTCACAACGTCGTTTTTTTTTCATCACATAAAGTGATGGTGTGTACGCGGCATTAGGATAGAAAACCCGCTCATATGGAATAGTGGACAATTAATCCAGCATATCATGGGTACAAAAATAGAAACGCTCCCATAGTGTAATACTGTATGTAAAAATTTATTGTAGATAAAAAAAAAAAAAAAACACCAACTACTCACATTAAGATAGTTTAAACAGGCATATGCAGTAATGCCCCGTACACACGATCAGAAATTCCGACAGCAAAAGTCCAAAGTGAGCTTTTCATCGGAAATTCCGATCGTGTGTATTCTCCATCAGATTTTTGCTGTCGGAATTTCTGACGGACTTAGATTGAGAGCAGGTTCTCTATTTTTCCGTCGGAAATTCCGACGGAGGTTTTCCCTATGGAAAGTCCGGCCGTGTGTACGCGGCATAAGTATCAATCCCTGGAATTTAACCCGACAGCCTCACGGGGTCAGCGGGGATGCCGACGTCTCAAGCGTAGACTCCGCCCTACGTATTTTGTCAGAATTGACGTAATCTGGGGCATGGAGTTCACACTTGTCGCCACGCTATTTTTAAAATATGTGAAGTTCAACTAAGAAAAGATGGCTGGTATTCAAGCCTCATGTCTGAGTCAAAATGGCCACCTCTGGAATGTAATAGATGGCCAAGCCTAATTTTGGAGTTAGTGACCATATTAAACTAAATAACCAAGCCTCATCTTGAATTCAGCTGCCATATATAAAGTTTAACTAAATGGCCAAACCTCGATTTTTCAATTAAGCAACAATATTCGGCATGGGAAATAAACTATATGGCGGACATACTAAGAATGTCTTAAAAATTCTATTAGAATATCCTTGAATATAAATAAAAATGCCCATTGGAAAAGGTGGACTTAGTGATTGTAACACATTTTCCACTAGGCAGTTACATAAAGCAAGCTTGCTATGGGCTACCATAAAATCATTATCCAAAACAAAAGCCCGTAATCTGATAACGATGTACCAGCATGTCTCCCATATACTGTGACTGTGGTATTTTAGCAGGCTGACTCAGGTGTAATGCTTACCAATGTAGCGGATGGTTGCTACTAGTTACTATCATCCACCAGATCACCCTGCTGCCAGAGCTCCATATATCACCTCAGACAATGAACAGTCATTTTGCTTTGGTTTGTTTTTGTTTATTTGGGGGATATAACTTGGTTGGGGAAAAGGGATATGGAATGCCCATAGGACAGATCACTTTGCCATCATAGTTACAGAATCGTTGAATGAATTGAGCTTTAAAGAACTGATGGACTCTAACATTCGCAGTCACTTCCCCTGCATCAACTCCTGCAGGCCGTTGCTCCTCTGCATCAACTCCTGCAGGCCGTTGCTCCTCTGCATCAACTCCTGCAGGCCGTTGCTCCTCTGCATCAACTCCTGCAGGCCGTTGCTCCTCTGCATCAACTCCTGCAGGCCGTTGCTCCTCTGCATCAACTCCTGCAGGCCGTTGCTCCTCTGCATCAACTCCTCCAGGCCGTTGCTCCTCTGCATCAACTCCTGCAGGCCGTTGCTCCTCTGCATCAACTCCTGCAGGCCGTTGCTCCTCTGCATCAACTCCTGCAGGCCGTTGCTCCTCTGCATCAACTCCTGCAGGCCGTTGCTCCTCTGCATCAACTCCTGCAGGCCGTTGCTCCTCTGCATCAACTCCTGCAGGCCGTTGCTCCTCTGCATCAACTCCTGCAGGCCGTTGCTCCTCCTCTGCATCAACTCCTGCAGGCCGTTGCTCCTCCTCTGCATCAACTCCTGCAGGCCGTTACTCCCAGGACTCTTCTCCTCCTGCACAAAACTTCACTGTGCAATGCTAGTTTCTCCTCCCCATCACCTTCACACTACTCCAGGGATCACTCTGAATGCATACCTCCCAACATTTAATAAATCCAATGCGGGACATCTTGTTAACCGAAGGGGGGGGGGGGGCGGGGATCAGAGTTGTTGAGCGGGGGGGTGTTTCTCCCCCAACTGTGCAAATACCTCTGTTCCGAATCCCCGCCAGCGCCATCCACCTGCAGCACCCCCTTCCACCTGCACCACCATCATCCACCATGGTCCGTATTTCCCGCACTGTGATTGGGCGTATAGCGGTCATGTGCGGAGGCGGGACTTCTAGACGTCGCAGACAGGCCAGCCCCACGACGCACATGACGCCAATACGCCCAATCACAGGCCAGGCACCGGACACCAAACATGGCGGGGGAAATCAAGCATGGAGGCACGGAATGTCGCCCCCCATAATGACGCGCCCAGGGCCCTGTTTTCCAGGAATCTAGTCTAGTCCTCGGGACCAGGGGACACACTTAGAATTCCGGGAGGATCCCGCGGAATCCGGGACGGTTGGGGGGTATGTGAATGGTCCCAGGCGCTTGCTGAACTTGCTGATTACGAGTAGGCCAGGGGCCTGCAGTACCCCTTCTTGGTGGCCTAGAGTTTAGCAGCTTTTAGAAAGTTGGTGGTCTACTGATCCCAGCTAGCCCGACTTGCAAATCCTGGGCCCGCAGGCCACATCGATTTGACACAAAACCCCGCAGTCTCTCCTCTGGCCTTGCACCCAGCTCCCCTGGCATGCCCCTGCCAGATATCCACTGTGCCTCACTCACGACCTTCTCCTGCCCTGAGTCCGTGGTGAAGAACTTAACCGGACATGGGTGCTGACTACTACTCCAGCTTCCGGGACACCTCCTCCCTGACCATAGGCGTGCGCACAGGGTGTGCCGGGTGTGCCTGGGCACACCCTAATCACCCCATGTGCATCAGCATTATCCAGGGGTGGCACCAGGTGGGTGGTTGGGGTGCCAGTGGCCAGTGTAAATGCCCCCATTATATTAAAGGCTAGGTTCAACTGTAGGAACACGTTACACCTATACTTAGGATGTAACAAAATATGCTCCCAATCAACTGTCTCCCACCATCAGAGCCTCCTCCCTGTGACAGCATGTGGCATTATTGTGTGTTTGAGCTTTGGGGTGCACACCCTAATGCAATAGGCTGCGCACACCTATGTCCCTGACCGTGTAAGAATGAGGCTCCCTCGCAGCTTCCGAGCTCCTCCGCCGAGGCGTGCCTCCTGCTTGCAGTCCAACACTCCATTCTTCGCTTCACCCAGCTGACAACTCCCTTCCAGTGGGCTGGAAGCAGGGGAGGCACCCAAGAATTGAAGCACAGGTGGTGACACTCACTGCTACCCTAACCGCTCCCTGCCCCCAGATAGCTGGCAGCATAGGCCTGCCTAAATTCACCTGCCTGGCAACTATCACAAAAATCCTCACCTCTAACACCTACCTATGGTAGAGGGCGCTACACCAATTAGTGGGGTATTCTGCATACCTTGGTTGTAACAAGTGGTTATTTGAGTTACTGTTGTCTTTATATCATCTCCAACCAGCCTGCCCATTCTCCTCTGACCTCAACAAGGCATTTTCCTCAACACAACTGCCGCTCACTGGATATTTTCTCTTTTTCGGACCACTTTCTGTAAACCCGAGAGATGATTGTGCATGAAAATCCCAGTAGATCAGCAGTTTTTTAAATACGCAGAACAGCCCGTCTGGCGCCAACAACCATGCCACGTTCAAAGTCACTTAAATCCCCTTTCTTTCCCATTCTGATGCTCGTTTTGAACTTCAGCAAGTCGTTTTCGCCACGTTTAGATGTCTAAATGCATTGAGTTGCTGCCATGTGAATGGCTGATTAGCAATTTGTGTTTTCAAGCAAGTGAACAGGTGTACATAATAAATTGGCCGGTGAGTGTATGTGGGGGCCAAGTAATGGCAGGTTCTGTTTCATAGAGTGTGTCCTGGGGGAGGACCTGTCATTAAGGTTGTATTGGGCCCCATGATTACAAATGGTGGCCCTGGATATGACAGTCCATCTGGCTAAAACTGACCATTTTATTTGGGCTTTTTGGGTATCTGCGGCTCGGCTCTGCTCCCTCCACACACCACAAATCTTCCATTTGTCACCACTGTGCGGAATTAGCAGGAAAAATCTCCCCGTCATGATGTTATTGTATTATCCCTCATTTCTGCGGAGAGGCTGCAGGTCGATGGTGGCCATTTGTTTTCATTATAGGCTGGGAAAGCTATTGAAGCACATTAATGCGTGATGCATGGGGGCCGCATGTGAGTTTGTCATCGCAGAATAAGCTTTGCATCTGAGTCGTGGCGCATTACGCAGGATAAGTCACGCTGACCTTTTCCCATGCGTCATGCAGAAGAGGCTTTGCTAATAGATCCCTTTGTCTGTTATAAAATAAAATCACTGACTTGTATAATAAGGAGTGTTACGGATTTTACTAAATACCATTCCAAACTTCCTCCAATGTCTGTCTACCCTCCGGCAGAGGTGTGTATTTCCATTGCCATGGGATACAACACAAATTCTGAACACAGAATGAAGCTGCAAAATAAAGGCATTTTATTAAAGGGTATGTTCACCCTTTAAAGGGAAAATGAATTAACTTCAAATATCCTGGCCACCCCTCTGGACCCTGCTGCTCTTACCGGCTTTGAGGGGTTCAGGGGGGTGCTGCGTACTGAGTGCAGGGTTCAGGGGGGTGCTGCGTACTGAGTGCAGGGTTCAGGGGGGTGCTGCGTACTGAGTGCAGGGTTCAGGGGGGTGCTGCATAAAGAGTGCTGGGTTCAGGGGGGTGCTGCGTACAAAGTGTAGGGCTCAGGAGGGTGCTGCGTACAAAGTGTAGGGCTCAGGAGGGTGCTACATCCAGTGTGCAGAGTTCAGGAGTGCGCTTTGTACAGAGTGCAGGGTTCAGGAGTGCGCTACCTGTAATGTGCAGGAGGGTGCTACGTAGAGAGTGCAGGGCTCAGGAGGGAGCTACGTAGAGAGTGCAGGGCTCAGGAGGGAGCTACGTAGAGAGTGCAGGGCTCAGGAGGGAGCTACGTAGAGAGTGCAGGGCTCAGGAGGGAGCTACGTACAGAGTGCAGAGCTGAGGAGGGTGCTACGTACAGAGTGCAGGGTTCAGGAGCGCGCTGGGCACACCCTGTGCGCACGCCTATGTTAGACAGCTTGTATTGTTTGTATTAAAATTACATTTAAAGATGCAATATTAATTACAGAAAATGCATTATTATGTGTCCTTTCTATCTGCCTGGAGTTCAGCTTTAACTGTTTTAATATTTTAAGGAGTTATGCCATAGAGAGTACCGAGCTCGATGTGAGTAGCCTGCTTTACAGGAACAGCGACCGCCTGAGATGAAAGCCGCAATTTGCTGCCCGATTACGACTGACGTCTCCATATTTTTTCATTATTTACCGCCGCAACATTTTTTTTTTCCCCGGCTGCTAAGGGAACGTCGGTGATAAAAGGCGACGGTTGGCTCACAAGGCTTCAAAGCCAATTCCAGTATCAGAGAGAAGGTCGTAGAACCGCGTCCTCTTTGGAAGTCAATTACTAGAGGCTCTCTGCTTCCTCCGTCTATCGCTTCTTATCTTCATATTCAGATCTGCTCAGTCCTCAAAGCAATTATCTGCCTGGAACGATTTTCATCTCCCGCCCATGGAAACCTGACCTTTGCCGGGTAATTTGGAGAACCGAGTAGCGCTAATGAGCCAGGCGGCGCTGCCAGTTAAATGATCTTTGGATCAGGGAGAGATGAAGGTGAGGAATGACTAGGAACCTTCTTAATTAGGCTCCTTTTTTTTTCTTCTTGGAAACGAGACCGCTGGGGAGATAATTATTTACTCGTTAATCAACGGTCCTCATGAGCTGAAGAGTGTTTCCAAAGCCTGGACGGCAATTGCCTCCGATTTGAAATCCCGGGCAAGCTAGCGAATGCGCTACGTGACTTAATGTCTGGTAAACAAGAGGTGTTGGGCACAGACATGAATGCAAGAATATGGGGCATTTCAACCACTCCTGCCCCCACCGTGACCCCTTGGGTGTCTTTTATTTAATGCTTCCTCTTCCCCCTATGGAGTTGGGTTGAGTTTGATGCAAGGTGATGGCCCTCCTATCTGCAACTCACCTCTACACCCTCTTCCCCATTCACGGCTCACCTCTGCATGCCCTTTAGACCTTTAGAACAGACCCAATGCATGAACTTCAACTCGGATCAGGATCAACCCTAGTGCAGGGCCGATCCTAGGCAGGGTGCATTGCACCCAGGCGCCTGCAGAGGTGGGGGCGCCGAACATCTAACAGACTCTTTAACAGAAGCCCTCTCTGTGTCCATCACAGAGGCCCCTCTCCAGGTCCCAATAAAGTACTTTGCTTCTCTTCCTGTATTTTGTTTATTGTTAAGAGATCATGTAAGGATCCCAGGGTAATGAAGACTTCGTGGTTGAGTCATTGCCATAGAAACATTTGTAAAGGGGAGGAGTTAGTAAAATGACGACGCCCATGTGGGGGCGCCAGAAATATTTCTGCACCCATGCGCCTGTGACCCTAGGATCGGCCCTGCCTTAGTGCACACACTTTAGGCCTCAGATCGGTCCCAATGCATGAACTCCTGGCAAGCTCCTTTGCATAAAATACAGTGCTCACCCCTGAAGGGCCTGGTAAAGATAGACAGGTTCTCCCAAATACTACAGGGACTGCTGGTCACCCAAGCACAGTCCCACACACACATGGACTATTTAGGCTCAGTCTAGGGCAGAGATGGCAAACCTTGGCACCCCAGATGTTTTAGAACTACATTTCCCATGATGCTCATGCACTCTGCAGTGTAGTTGAGCATCATGGGAAATGTAGTTCCAAAACATCTGGGGTGCCAAGGTTCACCATCACTGGTCTAGGGGATGTCTTTTTAGGATTTTTTGCTGAAGAACTTTACCAGGAGAGGGTTTTTTCTCTAATCTTCCTGTAGGACCGACTACCATAGGTAGGTGCCAGAGGTCAGGATTTTTTGTGTGGTAGCTGCCAGGCAGGTAAATTTAGGTAGGCCTGCTTGTTTTGATCTGGGGCAAGGAGTGGTTAGTGTAGCAGTGGGTGTGACCACCTGTGCTTCAGTTCTTGGGTGCCTCCCCTGCTTCCAGGGAGAATGTTCTGGAAGAGGGGCAGGGCTGACAGCTGGAGTGACAGGGAGCTCATGTGAGGAGCCCTGACCAATCTCCACTTGGAATTGGCAGGGAGCAGAAATCCTTAAGCTCAGGTCCAGCCCACTGGAGGGAAGTTGTTGGCTGGGAGATGTGAAGAATGGAGGGCTTGATCACAGCAGGAGTCCCTTCCCCATCTTGGGGGGGGGGGGTGCGCACCTCGGAGGAGGAGCCCGGATTGCTGGGAGGGAGCCTCGTCCTTACACGGTTATGGAAGAGGTGTCTGGGATGTCAACTTCCCTGCAACAGCAGTCCATAAAGCAACCTCTGCCAACTGGTTCCCCTCTGGCAGTTGCCCAACTATCAGTCCCAGTGAAGCTCACAGTGTCCCAGAAGCTGTCTGCTACTCTGTGAAGGAGATAAGGATCCCTATTTCTGTCCGGGACTCAGGGACAGTGACCTTCAGCAAGGGTACTTTGGCAATTTTTTTCAGCCCCTCAGTCCCATCAGCAGTCTCCTTGTCTCTCTGGCTATCTCCAAGAGGCAGCAGACCCCCAGGAGACTGGAACCCTCACTGATGAGACAACAACAATTTGCTCAGGCTTCCTGCATATTTATCACCTCCTCATCCACCTTCTGTATGCCCCTCTCCAGGGTTTGGCTAGGGCATGATGAATATTTAGCTGAATATTTGAATCTCCCTCCCTATGCTCTGGAATTGTCTTCCAGTGACAGGGGAAAGCAATACATCTCTTAGCTCGGGAATCTATATCAGACCCAACCGACCAACAACCAGTCCACTCACTACAGTGGAGCCAGTGGAGAAACTAGATTTACCTAGCAGCCTAACTAGGAGGGTGCTACACCCAGATGACTCCAGTGTATGCACTTCAGGGCTCAGATCACCCCAGTGTATGCACTTCAGGGCTCAGATCACCCCAGTGTATGCACTTCAGGGCACAGATCACCCCAGTGTATGCACTTCAGGGCTCAGATCACCCCAGTGTATGCACTTCAGGGCTCAGATCACCCCAGTGTATGCACTTCAGGGTTTAGATCACCCCAGTGTATGCACTTCAGGGTTTAGATCACCCCAGTGTATGCACTTCAGGGTTTAGATCACCCCAGTGTATGCACTTCAGGGCTCAAATCACCCCAGTGTATGCACTTTAGACCTCAGATCACCCCAGTGTATGCACTTCAGGGCTCAGATCACCCCAGTGTATGCACTTCAGGCCTCAGATCACCCCAGTGTATGCACTTCAGGGCTCAGATCACCCCAGTGTATGCACTTCAGGGTTTAGATCACCCCAGTGTATACACTTCAGGCCTCAGATCACCCCAGTGTATGCACTTCAGGCCTCAGATCACCCCAGTGTATGCACTTCAGGCCTCAGATCACCCCAGTGTATGCACTTCAGGGCTCAGATCACCCCAGTGTATGCACTTCAGGGCTCAGATCACCCCAGTGTATGCACTTCAGGGCTCAGATCACCCCAGTGTATGCACTTCAGGGCTCAGATCACCCCAGTGTATGCACTTCAGGCCTCAGATCACCCCAGTGTATGCACTTCAGGCCTCAGATCACCCCAGTGTATGCACTTCAGGCCTCAGATCACCCCAGTGTATGCACTTCAGGCCTCAGATCACCCCAGTGTATGCACTTCAGGGCTCAGATCACCCCAGTGTATGAACTTCAGGGCTCAGATCACCCCAGTGTATGCACTTCAGGGCTCCGATCACCCCAGTGTATGCACTTCAGGGCTCCGATCACCCCAGTGTATGCACTTCAGGGCTCCGATCACCCCAGTGTATGCACTTCAGACCTCCGATCACCCCAGTGTATGCACTTCAGACCTCCGATCACCCCAGTGTATGCACTTCAGACCTCCGATCACCCCAGTGTATGCACTTCAGGGCTCAGATCACCCCAGTGTATGCACTTCAGGGCTCAGACCACCCCAGTGTATGCACTTCAGACCTCCGATCACCCCAGTGTATGCACTTTAGACCTCAGATCACCCCAGTGTATGCACTTCAGGGCTCAGATCACCCCAGTGTATGCACTTCAGACCTCCGATCACCCCAGTGTATGCACTTCAGGACACAGATCACCCCAGTGTATGCACTTCAGACCTCCGATCACCCCAGTGTATGCACTTCAGGGCACAGATCACCCCAGCCCTGGTGCATTAAAGCGAAGTTCCACCCAAAAGTGGAAGCCGAAAGCTGTCACGGCCAGGTGCCCACACTATAAATGGAGGTGCCGGCGGAAAGGGGGGGAGAGGAGAGGAGCTCTGGGCGGCCGCGTCGTTGGACCGTGGAGCAGGTAAGTGTCTGTTTATTAAAAGTCAGCAGCTACACTTTTTGTAGCTGCTGACTTTTAATAAACCGTAAAAGGCTGGAACTCCGCTTTAAATTCAGATATCAGATCAACTTAATGCATGCACTTCAAGCCTCAGATCAGCCCCAAACCCTGTACCTTCAGGAACGCCGGGTACTTCTGTAGGCAGGTAGATGGGCTTCTTTTGCACAGCACAGTGATGCCCAGTGGGCCAGTCTAGTGTGCTGTCAATGGCAGCGAGTCCCAGACCAAGCCTCATCAGCTAGTTGTTGATACCTGTTGTACTTGTCTCTAATTGTTCCCTTTCAATTACAGGTGGAACGCCTTGAAACCAAAGTGGTAAACCCAATGAAAATGTACGGTGTTTCGATCAAGGACAAGCGAGTGAGTATACAGTCATAAGGAAGTTCACACCTTGTGGGGGGATTCTTGTCCTTTATATGTCCTTACATTGACTACCACACAAAGATGGACAGGAACACTCCAAACTCCCATATGGATGGAAACTCAACCGGCAACTATGCCAGAGAAGCTCCAAGGAGGCAGCAATTACCACCCGCCAGTCACTCTATTAGACTATTAATCCGTTTTATAGCATGTGGCATATAGCGCTCGCTTTGCTGTCACATATTTCTGTGTGGGCTTAGGCTGGTGTTATTTGAATATCTTTCAAGTGTCTCCATCTCTTGCAGGCGGAAATCAAGAAATTCAATGCAGTGAGGAACAAGGAAATAAAAGAGTTACAGAAGCTGGAGAAGCTTCGTCACCGATCGCCATCCGACCGACAAATGATTGTATCCTTTCTAATTGCTTAAGAGTGTCACAGGACCCTCCACCCAGATTTACACATTGACCACACATGCAACACTCTACCGTGGAACCTCGGATTACGAGCATAATGTGTTCCAGGAGAATGCTCATAATCCAAAGTACTCGCATATCAGAGCGAGTTTCCCCATTAAAGTCAATGGAAACGAAAATAATTTGTTTCGCATTGACTTCAATGGCATGCAATACCGCATGCAGCCAGAGGTGGGGGGGCACACCGAAGAGCCTCGGAAACGGACCTTAAAGTAAACCTTTCATCTGATTTCTAAATTGCTGCATTTGTAAATTCCAAAAAACAATATAAAGGAATAGCAGTGGTAAAAAAGCAACCAATCTTGTTTTTTGTATAATTCCCCTTTAAGGGGGCGTGGCAAGGGGTGTGTCCTATGCCTGCATACTTTTACTGATGGGTGTCCCTCATTCCCATCTCAAAAAGTTGGGAGGTATGTTCATGAGACCCTCGGGCCACAGGCTGGGCACTAATGACATAGATAATCTTGCAAAAAAACCCATACCGTATTTATCGGCGTATACCGCGCACTTTTTTGCCCTTAAAATCAGGGCTAAATCGTGGGTGCGCGATATACGCCGATACTCGCTTCCCGCGCTGTGTTTGAACGCCACCGCCGCCATATACCGAGCGCAGTACACTAGGCCAGGCTTGGCTCCACTCGCGGTTATGCGAGAGGAGCCGAGCGTGCCCGAGTGTACTGCGCTCGGTATATGTCGGTGGCGGCGTTCAAACACAGCGCGGGGATCGGCTCAGAGAAAGTGCGGAAGCAGCGGGGAGGACACCACGAAGGCCGCAGACGGACGCCGGACCCGACAAGGCCGCCGATGGACGCCGAGCAAGACACCAAAACTGTAAGTAATAAAAACATTTTTTCCAGGAATTTCACGTCTAGATTAGGGGTGCGCGCTATACACCGGTGCGCGATATAGGCAGATAAATACGGTATATCAAATATCAGATACCCCCCCAAATTTTTGAGATGGGAATGAGGGATACCTATTAATAAAAGTATGTAGGCATAGGACACACCCCCTGCCACGCCCCTTAAAGGCAAATTATACAAAAGAAATGATTAGTTAAACCCACAGGTGCTTTTTTTTACCACTACTATTCCTTTATGTTGTTTTTTGGCATTTACAAATGCAGCATTTTAAAATTAGGTGAAAGGTTTAGCACTGGGAAACACTTTTTGAAAGCTAAAACGTGCATTTTATATACAGTGGAACCTTGGTTAACGAGTAACGTGGTTAACAAGCGTTTTGAAAGACGAGCAACTTTTTTTTTTTTATTATGACTCGGTTTGCGAGTGTTGTCTCGCGAGCAGAATTCAAGCTAATGGGGTGTGCAGTACCGCATTTGGCGGGGGCACCGGTGCAATCCTGAGCGTTTCTGGGCCTTTCCGAGGGTTTCTGACTTCAGCTGAGTATTTCTGAGGCTCTCCGGCGCCACCCCCCCCCCACCTCTGGCCACATGCGGTATTGCATACAATAGAAGTCAATACGGAACAAATTATCTTCGTTTCCATTGACTTCTATGGGGAAACTTGCTTTGATATGCGAGTGCTTTGGATTACAAGCATTCTCTTGCTGGTAATCCAAGGGTCCACTGTACAACTGTATAGATCAAACCCAAATGAGGGACAAATGAGGAGTAAAGAGGGACAGAGGAACTTTTCTAGAAATAGGGGACAGTCCCTCGAAATCTGGGACAGTTGGGAACTATGGACTTTCAAGAAATGCATTGGATGAAAAGCATTATATGCAAGAGAATGTACAATGGATGGTGTGTAACTATGAGATTGTAGGATTGGAACTGGGAGAATGTATGTATGTTCAAAAAATTCTCTTAAAAATAGAATTTGAGATGTTTTATCTTTGATGACCAGTGTAAGCAATAAGCACATGGTACATTTCCCCGTCCCCCTTATCAGGGCCGTCTTAATAGCATCATGGGCCCCTGGGCAAAGTAATGCTCTGGGGCCCCTACAATGATGACAGTGCAGGTAAACAGACATCAAGTAGGTAGGAGGCAGACTGCCTCCCCTGTGTACCTATCACTCTCAGGGCCATCATGGGGGCCCCCAATTACGGGGCAGCGAGGGGCCCAAGGACCAGCTTCTTTGGGGAAAGTGCAGGGGCCCCTCATGCAACTAGGGCCCCTGGGCAGTGCCCAGGTGTGCCCTCTCATTAAGACAGCCCTGCGTGCCCCTAGAATTCTTTTTGGGGGGGATATAGATATGCTTGGAGTAGATGACTTCCTCTTTATTCTGATTGTTTGTATCAGGAGTGTCCTCATCACAGCGGATCAGCTGATATTTCATGCTGAGATCCTCTGTTTTGGTAGAACAGTTTCCTGGAAACCTGAACACAGCGGTGCCCCGGGGAACAAATCCTGTGTAATCAGCAGAGTGTTCCGAGATCTTTCCTTGACTCCTCTCCCGCAGTCTCAGGTGAGTGTCCTGCGTGCGTCATTCAGTGTCTGTGGAGGGGCAGGTAAGTGATTGCATTTCCGCAGAACATCGCACAGCCCCTGGCAACAGATAAACAAAGATGATTGTGAAATCTCGTGTTTGGTCTTCATTAAATCTAAGCTCCGGCCTTCTCTTCAGTCTTGTACAGTTGTAGCGGCTCCTCTCCTGGAGCTTCTCACAATGTGCATTAGAAGCTGCAGCAAGTTAGAAAGCCCCCCCCCCCCCCCATTTCCTTGCTGGAGGACGTCCAGCATCATCTAGGTCACAGGTGTCAAGGAAATGGCCCTCAAGGCCATTTCATGTGGCCCTCGCACCTCTCCTGAAGCTGCAGGAGAGCTCCAGCCATCCTCTGGTCCTCCTCCAGACCCTTACTTTCTGCTTTCAAGCAATGCATCCAGCTTCTTCCCAGCAGCAGCATAAGGTAAGGGGGTTGCACTGTGATGCATAGGTGTGCGCAGCCTATTGCATTAGGGTGTGCACCACAAAGCCCAAACACACACTACCGATCACTCACAATGTTTGTTCAGAAAGGGAAGGGGTCAGTAAATTACATATTTACTGGCCCCTTCCCCACTCCTAAAACATCCCAGCAGCAACAGCCGATAGGAGAGGAGGGAAGCAGGAAGCGCTGCGGGGGGAAAGATGGGAGCAAGGGCGGTAGGAGGAAATCTGTGCTACACAGGGTGATTAGGGTGTGCCTGGGTTAACCGATGAAGAAGACTGATAGTCTGATGTGCCTACACACCATCAGTTCAAAAACCAATCGAGTCCAACGCAGTGACGTAAAACACAACGACGTGCAGAGAAAAATGAAGTTCAATGCTTCCAAGCATGCGTCAACTTGATTCTGAGCATGCGCGGGTTTGGAACCAATGCTTTTGCGTACTAACCATTGGTTTCGACCTATCGGTTAGGCGTCCATCGGTTCAATTTTAAAGCAAGTTCAACATTTTTGGACTGAAGGATAACTGACCGATGGGGCCCCCACACGCTCGGTTTGGACAGATGAAACTGAACTTCAGTCCGTTTTCATCGGTTTTGTCCGATCGTGTGTACGAGTGATATAAATGTATTCACTAAGAAACCAAATATGGTCACCAGGTCATAGCTGACAATACATAACATGGCCATGCCATGTGTGACTCATTGAGGGGAATTAACCCTCACTTCCTGTCCTGAGTACACACCTGGAAGGGAGAGGAAATTTCTCCAGATGAATAAGGTGCAGATTCACTTTAATGCCCTACTGCTCTTCTTCTGTGGGCATGCGCACTGCTCTGTCCAGTGTTACTGTGAGCTGCTGCCAGCCTTATGATGCACCTCCCAGTGGGCATTTCTATGACCCCAACAGCCTGGGTTCACAGAATGTGGATTAAATGATGACACTGGGGGGTCATTTACCCCAGAAGTGGAGCAGTGCTGGGATGCAGAGTGATGAGTCTGGTGTGACAGTGTTGGAGAGGAGGTGAGTATCACAGCGAGACATTTTTCTAAATTCTAGCAATCTGAACCATTATTTATAAAACGTAGCGCAAAGGTAACGTTGGACTTTAATTTAAAAAAAAAAGTTTGTCTAGAGCTGAAGGCTAATCTTTTTATTTATAGCAATTTTTTTTTCTTAATAAAGACATATGTGTCCTCGCTGTGCCTGTGACACCAGGCTGACGGGGTGAGAATTAACAGATAATAACAATAAATGGTGCGCAATTCTCATCTGCCACCCGTTATATTTTCATTATCACCCGATATAATGACACGTCCCTGTCCGTACGTCTTGGCGGGTTTAATTTCATTTCCAAAATTATTATTTTATTTTTTTTAATTTTTTTTTGGAACTGAATAAACTTAAAGCTGATCTCCAGACAGAAATATTAAAGTACCTTTGTTACAGTCTTCTTTTACTGTTCATCAATATTCATTTCACCTTTAAGTAATTTATCTGTAAAGGTCCCATTGTGATCTCACTCCCTCCATATCCTTTATGTAAGTCAGGGGCCACTCTGCTTTCTGCGTGACCCATTGGTCCTTTAATTTGTTTCTGTTTTTAACTGCGGTCTGCAGCGGGCAACACCTAAATCACTCCCTCTCTATGGGTTGGTTCTGCCCAGACCTTGCATCTAAATATGCATGGACCATCATTCACTCACACTTTCCAAATTGGTCCTACCCAGAGCCAGCCTCTAAATATGTAGGCACTGCCCACTCATGGCCCTAATCATTGCAATGAGTGCCTTTTTTATTTTGTTGCGCATGTGCAGTAATTCAAATAACGTTGATGCTGTGTGATGCCAGGACAAGGCCCAGGACACAGCATTGATTGGACAGACCCTTTACTCACACTTTCCAGGATAGTCCTACCCAGACCCAACCTTTAAATATGCATGGATCACCCTTCGCTCACACTTTCCAGGATGGTCCTACCCAGACCCAACCTCTAAATATGTATGGACCACACTTTCAAATATAGTCCTAGCTAGACCCAGCTTCTAAATATGCATGGTCCACCCTTTACTCACACTTTCCAGGAAGGTCCTACCCAAACCCAACCTCTAAATATGCATGGTATGGACCATTCTTTACTCACACTTTCCAGGATGGTCCTACCCAGACCCAACCTCTAAACATGTATGGACCATCCTTCACTCACACTTTCCAATATAGTCCTAGCCAGACCCAGATTCTAAATATGCATGGTCCACCCTTTACTCACACTTTCCAGGAAGGTCCTACCCAAACCCAACCTCTAAATATGCATGGACCATCCCTCACTCACACTTTTCAGGATGGTCCTACCCAGACCCAGCATCTAAATATGTATGGACCATCCTTCACTCACACTTTCCAGGTTGGTCCTACCCAAACCCAACCTCTAAATATGCATGGACCATCCCTCACTCACACTTTTCAGGGTGGTCCTACCCAGACCCAGCATCTAAATATGTATGGACAGGGCTTTTTTTCAGGGGGAACTCCGTTCCACCAACTCTGGCTCAGACCCTTTGGTGCCTGCTCACCACAATCACTTGTAAACACAGAAGTCTGTTTTTTGTGTTTACAAGTGACAGCTTTGTAACCCCCTGAACTCTGCACTCTGTATGTAATGCAATTCTGGTATTTAATGCCCCTTTAAGACCCTTCTATTGTTTGTGAAATCTAAACGGGTTGTGGTTGAGTTCCTGCACCTATTTTCTGAGAAAAAAAGCTCTGCGTATGGACCATCCTTTACTCACACTTTCTAGGAAGGTCCTACCCAAACCCAACCTCTAAATATGCATGGACTATCCCTCACTCACACTTTTCAGGATGGTCCCACCCAGACCCAGCTTCTAAAAACGTATGGACCATCCTTCACTCACACTTTCAGGTTGGTCCTACACAGACAAAACGTCTAAATATGCATGGACCATCCTTCACTCACACTTTCAGGTTGGTCCTACACAGACAAAACGTCTAAATATGCATGGACCATCCTTCACTCACACTTTCAGGTTGGTCCTACACAGACAAAACGTCTAAATATGCATGGACCATCCTTCATTCACACTTTCCAGGTTGATCCTACCCAGACAAAACGTCTAAATATGCATGGGCCATCCTTCACTCACACTTTTCAGGTTAGTCCTACCCAGACCCAACTTCTAAATATGCATGGATCACCCTTTACTCACACTTTCCAGGGTACTACCCAGACCCAACCTCTAAATATGTATGGACCACCCTTTACTCACACTTTCCTGGATGGTCCTACCAAGATCACACATCTAAATATGCATGGACCACCCTTCGCTCACATTTTGCAGGCTGGTCCTAGCAAGACCCAACTTCTAAATATGCATGGACCATGCTTTACTTACACTTTCCAGTAAAGTCCTACCCAGACCCAGCCTTTAAATATGCATGGAGCATCCTTTTCTCACACTTTCGAGGTTAGTCCTACCCAGACTCCTCCTCCGAAATATGTAAGATCTGACCACATGTGGCCCTGATTCCTGCAATAAATACCTTTTTCAAGGTACTGTGCAGGTGCTGTCATTTAAATAAGGTTGATGCTGTGTGATCCCAGGGCATGGTTCGGTACACATAGCATCCATGGGACTGGGACTCAGGATGCGGGATTGGTGGCATCCTAAGTAAAAACCAACAAGGGTTTTAAAAAAATGTTTTGGCTGGAGTGTAATACAATGGCAATTTGTGATAACCAATCACATCTGCTCAGAATTTTATATGAAATTTGTGATATAAGTATTGTTTAGTTGTGTAAAAGAGCTTTTTGTGTTTTCTTGTGGTTGCATTCTAGTCCTCCAGTGAAGCTCAAAACAAGGTAATGCCCCATGTGGTCTATTGGCTCTAGAACACCCTTTGTTATCTGTGCAAAGCAGTGTCCGCAACTCGTAGCTTGTGAGCCACAGGCAGACATAGGAAGCAGGGACACACACCAAGAATGGCGGTATCAATACTCAGAGCAGCAATTCTGCTTTTGTAGCTTCAATTTTTGGCAATGCATTTATGAGATCTGTATGTTAGATGTCACGGCTCTGCCCACTCGGCCAGTGAAGGCAAATATTGTTTTAAAGTGGATGTAAACCCGAAAAAATATATTTTAATTAAGACTTGCACCTTGTACAGTATAGGATTTCATGTCATCTGTGCCCAGTCTTGTCACAAAGAGTTAATCCAGCTCTGAGCAAACCTCTTACCTTTTTTCAGTAAGATAAAATCCTGACACACAGAGAAATAGGAGTCAGTTCTTCCCCCTTGCTGTGAGTGACAGGTGATTTACATATCTCATGCACAAGCCTAATCGAGGCATTCTGTGTACTTCAGATCCCCTCCTCCTTTTTTCTCCAGCTCTCCCAGGATTGGCTGCTGCACACCTCAGCATGATTGGGAATGCTGAAGACGTGGTGACTTTTCTGGGTTTTGACTGGATGTTAGGGATCATAGCAGAAATCAAGTGTAAGAAATACACAGGAGAAAATGCATGTTGACAAGGGGAGTGTAGAGGAAGGCAGGGAGTCTACTGACATCATGACTATACCCCCCGAGCTTCGGACAACAGGCCCACCCACAGAATCTGCAGTTTTTCAGTTCTTATAACAGACAGAGGGGAGACATATGACAGGTAAGGATACATGCAGGAGGCATCTATATCCTTATAGATCAGCACTATGGCAGTAGTTTAGAAAGGATGAGAGTGGGCTTACATCCACTTTAAAGACCTTAAAGAGCCTATTTCCCCACTCTATCCGAAATAAATGTTTTTGGCTGAATGTGGGCTTTAATATAGAGGGTCTTCCAAAAAGATGGCCGCTTCAGAGCATAGAGGTCATCCTGGGCAATCTAACATGAAGATAAGTGTTGCATGTGACCCACAAGCCACAGGTTGGAGACCATTAGTGTAGAATTCATTTCTTGTGTTGCTTATGTCTGTAGATTTTAGAACAGAAGACCATGTATCATACGTTCATGTGCGAATCTGTCTGCAAGAATTAAGGCCTGATTCACACTTATGCAGGTTGCAATTTGCATATGACAGGTGCATTTTGCATTTTTCAATACACATTTTTGATCCATTGAAGTCCATGGAACCAAAAACCGGAAAAAAAAAATCCCTGGCATTTTCCATAAAATGCAGAGATGTGAACTACCTCTATGGGAAAGCATGTTAAAAGGACCGTAGTGTTTTTCTGCAAAACTGAAAATGCACTAAAACATGCATAGGTGTGAACCGGGCCTAAAGGAAAAACATCAGGCAACACTAAAGCCAGGAAACAGATTATTTCCACCAAAATTCTAATATATTAAAAATTGTAACATTTAGATGAATTCAATTAGTTCAAAAAATATAATTAATAATTATATTATAATTTAAAATAATATTTTTATTTCTAACAATAATAAATTAACACATAATAATATAATAACAAATATTAATATTAAAATACCAAAATTGTGTTTTTTTTTTCTATGTTTTAGATGGAGTAGGGAAAAATAAAAAAATATGGTTGGGTTTTTATTTATTTGGCAAAGTACCTTGGAACCCTGGGGTTGTCCTGTTGGTATCTTTTAGTATTACAGTGGATGACAAGGGTTCCCACATTTTTATTGATTGGTGGTTAACCTGAGATTATTAGTCTAGATACTGTATAAATGTACTTCAATGTAAAAATACAATGTTTTTAATCTAAATGGACCCCGATGTGTCTCCAGTTTTGCAGCTACAGTAATGCGGAATGTAGATGGGTCACCCTCCATGTTCCTCTCTGGACATCTCTGCCTTAGTGACACCCTCCATGTTCCTCTCTGGACATCTCTGCCTTAGTGACACCCTCCATGTTCCTCTCTGGACATCTCTGCCTTAGTGACACCCTCCATGTTCCTCTCTGGACATCTCTGTCTTAGTGACACCCTCCATGTTCCTCTCTGGACATCTCTGCCTTAGTGACACCCTCCATGTTCCTCTCTGGACATCTCTGTCTTAGTGACACCCTCCATGTTCCTCTCTGGACATCTCTGCCTTAGTGACACCCTCCATGTTCCTCTCTGGACATCTCTGCCTTAGTGACACCCTCCATGTTCCTCTCTGGACATCTCTGCCTTAGTGACACCCTCCATGTTCCTCTCTGGACATCTCTGCCTTAGTGACACCCTCCATGGTCCTCTCTGGACATCTCTGTCTTAGTGACACCCTCCATGTTCCTCTCTGGACATCTCTGCCTTAGTGACACCCTCCATGTTCCTCTCTGGACATCTCTGCCTTAGTGACACCCTCCATGTTCCTCTCTGGACATCTCTGTCTTAGTGACACCCTCCATGTTCCTCTCTGGACATCTCTGCCTTAGTGATACCCTCCATGTTCCTCTCTGGACATCTCTGCTTTAATGACATCCTCCATGTTCCTCTCTGGACATCTCTGCCATAGTAACACCCATCCAGCATCATCTAGCCCTTTCCTTCACTGTCCCTGGCCTACTCCTTTTTATTCATTGGATTTCAGTTCTTTCCATCATGGAGGTTCAGTATGTGTATCTAAGGTGGTCTGCAAGCAAATACTGCCTGCCTATGACCAGCCACCCCTCCAGCCTGGCACCCACCCATCAAGACATTTTGATATTTGCATAACTCCTCCCAAGAGCCACTCACTACTTGCTTCAGGGCTGGGGGGGGGGGTCTTGAGAGGAGTACTAAGGCCGGGTGCACCCTGCCAACCCCTCCCGCCATCCATGACCTGCCTGCATTGCATAGAGACGCACAAAGACCCAGTTATGATATCACTTGGTCTATAATAATGCATGTAATGAAAACATAAAAACTTTATTTAAAAATATCATTCGCATGTTGATGGGGGAGGAACCAGGAAATATAAAATGTAAGCAGATTAAATGTAAACTTTAAGGGTGCAATGGGCTTTTAGGGGTCCCTGAGGATATTGGAAGCTCCTCTTGACTATTTTGGACCTGTCCTAATTGCCCCCCATATTCTGGAGATGGATATCTATATCTCCTTATATATCAAAGAATAGAGGAACCCCAACGAAAACCCTTCTTGATAAACAAAGCCATGTGATCACCATGTCAGCACAATAATGGGGTATTGTTCAGTATAGATGTTAAGTATAGATGGTACAAAGTCGTCCACCTTATATGCCCCTTCTATGAAGATGAGCGCTTATTATGAAAGTCTAGACATCATTAATTCCCATGGAGGTGCTCTGCGTTATCTCATTATGCCTGCGAGCCCTCATTAGAGCGTGGCGCGTTTGTTTTAACAAGTTGTAATCTCTCCTGCTAATCAGATAGATCTCTCCCTCCGCCTGTAATCAGCTCAATGTGTCCTTCCCTGGATTATCCCCCGTGCTGCCTCTGCCTGTCTGACAGTTGCCAAGTGCAACAACAAAAAAATGACAGGCAGCTGGCTGGCACCTAGGGCCAGATTCACATAGAACTGCGGCGGCGTAACGTATCGTAGATACCTTACACCGCCGCAAGTTTTCATCGCAAGTGCCTGATTCACAAAGCACTTGCAATGAAAACTATGCTGGCGGGCCAATTCAAATGGGCGTGTGCCATTTAAATTAGGCGTGCTCCCGCGCCGGACCTACTGCGCATGCTCAGTTTCGCAATTCCCGTTGTGCTTTGCGCGCCGTGACGTCATTTTTCCGAACGGCGACGCGCGTAGCGTACTTCCGTATTCCCGGATGTGTTACGCAAACGACGTTAAATTTTACATTTCGACGCGGGAACGACGGCCATACTTTAAACAGCAATACGATTGCTGAGTAAAGTTAGGGCAGGTCAAACAACGACTAACTTTGCGACGGGAAACTAGACTAGCAGCGACGTAGCGAACGCGAAAATCCGCCGGGAATCGCCGTAACTCCTAATTTGCATACCCGACGCTGGTTTACGACGCGAACTCCCCCCAGCGGCGGCCGCGGTACTGCATCCTAAGATCCGACAGTGTAAAACAATTACACCTGTCGGATCTTATGGATATCTATGCGTAACTGATTCTATGAATCAGTCCCATAGATAGAAACAGAGATACGACGGCGTATCAGGAGATACGCCGTCGTATCTCTTTGGTGAATCTGGCCCCTAGTGCCAAGGCCTCTGATAAGGCAGTTCAATTGGTCCTGTTGTACTGGGCCCAGGCCTCATCATCTAAAGAGGGGGGTTTGGGGCAGCTTTATTGTTCATCTCTGCTTAAATTAATAAATTGATTTTACTAGACCACACCCCCACTCCTTTTTGCTTACCAGGGCTTAAACTACATTTCTCTTCCGTTCATGGACGGACACAGCATCCTTTGACTGTAGGGTTATGCACCCTAAACTCTCCTGGAAGGAAGGTGCATAACCCTACAGTCAAAGGATGCTGTGTCCGTCCATGAACTCAGAGAAATGGATTTTACGGTGAGTACAAAAATCCTATTTTCTCTTCCCTTCATGGACCGACACAGCATCCTTTGACTGTAGGGTTATGCACCTTCCTTCCAGGAGAGTTTAGGGTGCATAACCCTACAGTCAAAGGATGCTGTGTTCGTCCATGAACTCAGAGAAATGGATTTTACGGTGAGTACAAAAATCCTATTTTCCCTGGACCCCATCACGTCAAAAGAGCAGCTTAGGAAGTGGGGGCAGAGGAGGAACTTTTTTCTTTCATTTTTGGGGTGTAGGCGGATAAAGTCAGTGCCGCTGTTCCACCCTACCATGGGGTGTAGGTGGGGTTGGGGGACTCCGTCAGGAAGGCCATACCGGGCCCCATGATTTCTAACAGCAGACCTGACCACTGGAGACATCACTGCTCCTCCACCCTGGTTCCTCCTGTTAGGTAGGTTAGTCCTCAGGCAGTAGGGTTGGTCAGTATAGAATGAAAGGGGTGAGGGCAGGCTCTAAACACAGTTGGTGCCCTTTGCCCAACACATAAAGACAGGGCAGCTGTATTCATATGAAATTGATTGTCGATTTGGGACTTTCAATCCTCACAGGCCGAATCCAACGTCCAGAGAGCGTCAGTGGATGCAGCCCGGACCACACAACAGCTAGAGGAGGCCATTGACACCTTCCAGGAGCAGAAAATTAAAGACATTCAGGTATTTATTGTGTGTAGATAGACAGCATGGAATACTCATTGATCAAATTATATCGGGACTCTAGCCATTTTCAATAGAAAAAGGGAACAGCATAGTTTCTATCAGGATCTGGCAGCAGTGAAAACAAGCAGTACTTAGTAAGGGAGGACCTAAATACCCTCCCAGCAGCCAGCATCAGGTGGAAACTAATAAGCGGAGTTCCTGCAGAACGCAGAGAGCCTTGTCGATGGCTCTGCAGCTTAATCATGTACTTGCAAATGCGTGCAACCAATACTCTGCTTTTAACATATACAGTTAGACAATTGAATTTGGCTTGCTGTTTGGGTGGTAAGTGTGAGGCTGATTAAAAACGTTTACAACTTTATTTATACTTACTGTTTGCTTAAAAACGCATCTCATCTAAAGTCCCAAAATCTCCCCTCTTTTTTGTATCCAAAAGGGATGGAGGCGTACATTTTTCATATGCCTCATTTAAAGTCCCAATGCTAGTTTTCTTTAAAGACATTCAGGTATTTATTGTGTGTAGATAGACAGCATGGAATACTCATTGATCAAGTTATATCGGGACTCTGGCCATTTTAAATAGAAAAAGGGAACAGCATAGTTGCTATCAGAATCTGGCAGCAGTGAAAACAAGCAGTACTTAGTAAGGGAGGACCTAAATACTCTCCCAGCAGCCAGCATCAGATGGAAACTAATAAGCGGGGTCTGCTGGTTGCTGGGAGACACCCGCTGGAGGACACTGGAATTACAACCCTCCGCCCAGGGAAACCACAGTGATCCAGCAGGTGATCCAGTTCCTGACAATGGCTGCCGCGTCAGCACATTGCAGCCAGACAGACAAGGACCCCCACACAGACTGGAGCAGAGTGTGCTTTCACATGCAGATTCCATGCACAAAGCTTTTTTTGTAAGGACAAATGTGACAGCCATGGAAGATGTACATTAGGGACTCTTAGCAGTCTGACGTCTCTGTGGGTAGAATTAATTAGACCTGGCAGTAAACACACTGCAGACAATTGCGGGTCAGTAAACAATTCTGTCTGACACAGGCTGACACTGTGCGGGAGGTTTATCATTCTTCAGAGAAAGGTAAAATGTGCAGATAAAAAGCAGATCGCAGCACACTGGAGGGTGAGAATTAGAATGTCCATCACATAACGGGAAAATAAGAATGGAGATAAGTGGAGTCATAGACGGGCCTGTTGGGTAAACCACACATTCCCCGGCCCTTGGACTATAATAAATGTCATAATGGTGTGTAATATCTCCGATATGCCTCCAGTAAGAGTAGTTTTTTTGTCGTTTCCTGACATCTAGGCCCAGATTCACAACGGAAATACGACATTGTATCTCTGCGTTGCACCGTTGTATCTATGCGCCTGATTCTTAGAATCAGTTACGCATAGATATCCATTAGATCCGACAGGCGTAAGTCTCTTACGCCGTCGGATCTAAACTGCATTTTTTTTTTGCCCGCTGGGTGGTGCTTCCGTCGAATTCCGCTTTGAGTATGCAAATTAGCTAGATACGCGAATTCCCGAACGTACGCGCGGTCGACGCAGTCAAGTTACAACGTTTACGTTAGGCTTTTCCCGGCGTAAAGTTGCCCCTGGGTCTATGAGGCGCAGCCAATGTTAAGTATGGCCGTCGTTCCCGCGTCGAAATTTGAAAAAGTTATGTCGTTTGCGTAAGTCGTCCGTGAATGGGGCTGGACGGCATTTACGTTTACGTCGAAACCAATGACGTCCTTGCGACGTCATTAGGAGCAATGCACACTGGGATATTTTTTACGGACGGCGCATGCGCAGTTTGTTCGGCGCGGGGACGCGCTTAATTTAAATGATACACGCCCCCTACCTGCCGAATTTGAATTCCGCCGGGTGATTTACGCTACGCCGCCACAACTTACGGAGCAAGTGCTTTGAGAATACAGCACTTGCCCGTGTAAGTTGCGGAGGCGTAACGTAAATCAGATACGTTACGCCCGCACAAAATTGCGCGGCTGTACGTGAATCTGCCCCCTAATGTTTAAAGCGGGAATCATACTGAGATGGGTCCGGTAAAGGGATAGCTGAAATCTGACCCAGGCCTTCCCTCCAGACTTGCACAGTTGTACCGGCTCCTCTCCTAGATTGAAACGGCTTCCTCTGATTTCATTGAACACTGTGTGCTTCTCACAATGTGCATTGGAAGCTGCAGCAAATCGGATAGGGACCACCACAGTTCCTGACTGGAGGACATCCAGCTTCATCTCGCACTTTTCTCCCTGTCCTTGGCCGGCCCTTTTAATTCATTGGGTTACAAACATGGAGGCTCAGCATCATGTGGGCATTACTTCGGGTGGTCTGCATGCAAATACAGCTTGCGCACCCTTTGCAGATTTCCCCCAGGGTCCACTTCACAATCCCGGGAGGGTTTATAAGAAGCAGGCATTTACATTCCTCCCAACTTTTTGAGATTGGAATGAGGGACACCTATCAGCAAAATTATGCAGGCAGAATTGTACAAAAAAACAAGATTGGCTAAACCCACAAGTGCTTTTTTACCTCTACTATTCCTTTATATTGGCTTTTGGAATTTACAAATGCAGAAATTTAGAAATCAGATGAAAGGTTTAGTGCTGGAAAACACATTTTGATAGATAAAAAGTGCATTTTATATACAACTATATAGATCAGATCAAAATGAGGGACAAATGAGGGACAGAGGGACAAATCGGGGACAATTGGGAGCTCTGTATTTAGGTTGTACAGACCCCTCCACTTACGATCCTCCTTTTCCTTTCTTAACACCAGAAAATCTTCTCGGACTTCCTGACAGTTGAGATGATATTTCACGCTCGGGCTCTTGAAGTATACACCAGCGCCTTCCACAGCCTGCAGGACTGCGACCTGGAGAAAGACATGGAGGTGAGAGCGATGTGCGTCATATAATGTAATTAGACAGCCTGGCGATGGGCATGAGATACAACCATTTACTGTACCCCAGGACTGAAATGGCTCCCTACTGGTTCATGTTTGATTCGGTACTCCAAGACAATTTAAAAGTTGACTCTTGTGCTGAGGTCATTCCAGTTGTTTTCATGTTAAAAGTAAAGGTTGTATGTATATAACATTATTAATTATTATTTTTCTTGTTTAGCTTCATACTTTTCAGCAAAAGTCTTCTGCTGTGTATATGTACATGGTGGCAGACATATGTTCCTATTATTAACGTACTATAGGGGGCGCCAGGCACAGAAATGCTGCAACATACGCCCTCTAGTGGGTAATCTATAGGAACACCCTTTTCCATATAAAAGTGCATAAAAAACAAATAAAAAAAAATGTATTACCAGTATATTGCATCTTACCAGTCCTTAGATGTGGTGGCTGCATGTGTTTGATTTATCTGTCATTACATTATTCTGTATATTTTGATAGATTATTCTAAGCTTTTTTTTTCTTTACTCTCACCAGTGGCGGGTGGTGCTTAAAATTTTCGGGGGGGGGGGGGGGTGCCCATCAATTTCAGCCTCACTGTGCCCAGCAATTTCAGCCTCACTGTGCCCATCAAATGCCGCCACTTTGACCATCAAATGCCACTACTGTGCCCATCAATTGCAGCCTCACTGTGCCCATCAAATGCAGCCACTTTGCCTATCAATTGCAGCCACTGTGCCCTTCAAATGCCACCACTGTGCCTATGAAATGCAGCCACTGTGCCCATCAAACACCACTGTACCATCAAATGCAGTCACTGTGACCATCAAATGCAGTCACTGTGCCCATCAAATGCAGCCACTTTGACCATCAAATGCCACTACTGTGCCCATCAAATGCCACCACTTTGCCCATCAATTTCAGCCTCACTGTGCCCATCAATTTCAGCCTCACTGTGCCCATCAAATGCCGCCACTTTGACCATCAAATGCCACTACTGTGCCCATCAAATGCCACCACTTTGCCCATCAATTGTAGCCTCACTGTGCCCATCAAATGCAGCCACTTTGCCTATCAATTGCAGCCACTGTGCCCATCAAATGCCACCACTGTGCCTATCAAATGCAGCCACTGTGCCCATCAAACGCCACTGTACCATCAAATGCAATCACTGTGACCATAAAATGCAGTCACTGTGACCATCAAATGCAGCCACTGTGACCCCCGTCCGCCCGCCCACTCGTCGACTGCCCAGCACTTGCTCCATCTTGGTGGGGGGTCAGGCAGCGGGTGATGGCGGTGAGCTGTGG